>NW_021703783.1:87176030-87255474 GCF_005190385.1 Monodon monoceros
AAAAAAAAAAAAAAAAAAAAAAAGATTTACAACCTCTGGCGAGGATGTGGAGAGACCAGAACCCTTGTGCATTGTTGCTGAGAGTGTAAAACGGTACAGTCACTAAAGACAAGAGTACGGCAGTTCCTGGAATAATTGCAAACAGCATTACCATATGATCCAGCAATCCCACTTCTTGGTATATAACCGAAAGAATGGAAAGCAGGGCCTCAGCAACATATTTGCACACCCTCGTTCCCAGCAGCTCTATTCACAACAGCCAAGAGGTGCCAGCAACCCAAGTGTCCATCGTCAGATGAACGGATAAACAAAATGTGGTCTATCTGTACAATGAATTATTTATTCAGCCTTCAAAAGGAAGAAAATCCTGTCACACGTTACAACATGGGGAACTTCGTGGACGTTATGTTAAGTGAAATAAGTCAGTCACAAAAAGACAAATACCCTATGATCCCACTTATAAGAGGTATCTAAAGCAGACCAATCACAGAAACAGAAAGTAGAATGATGGTTGCCAGGGGCTGGAGAGAAGCAGAAATGGAAAGTCTCTGCTCATTGGGAACAGAGTCTCAGTTTTGAGAAAGTTCGGGAGATCTGTTGCACAACAATGTGGATATACGAAACATAACTGAACCGTGCGCTTGAAAATGGTTAAGAAGAGAAATTTCATGTTTTGAGGGGTTTTTTTTTTTTAACCAAAATTAAAAGAAAAATTACAACCTGGATCTGCACTACATGGTCTCACTAAGCCTAAGTTTCCCTACCTATAAAATTAGGATGCTTAAAATGATTTCTTAAGCTAAGGTATGTCAAGTTCAATGCCGGCGCCTAATACCTGCACAATTAATGAAAGCAGGTCTGATTAACACCATTACCGTCAGCAGTCCTGCCTCCACCTTTCACGCTGTTCACGCCGTGATCAAGCTAGATGATGCACTGAGCTTTCTTGCTTCCATGATGTGCCCTCGATCTAGGATGCTCTAGCGCCTCCCCGCACCTCTCAAACTCTTCCCCATCTTTCAAGATACAAGACTACCTTCAGGGACTTCAGCTCCCTCATCTATAGAAAAGGGGTAATAAATGTGTCAACTTACAGGGTTGGACAGATTAAGTAAGATGACTCATGATTTAGAGCCTGGCATCCCGTAAGTAGTAGATATATATATCAGCAGTCATTATTAAATTACTATTATTATTATAAGAGAGTTTATAATAGGCTGAAGGCTCTGAATTTGAGGCCTTGAACCTGTTTTTTTCTTTCTGTACGCACCGTGTGGCTTATGGGATCTTAGTTTCCCTGACCAGGGATTGAACCCAGGCCCTCAGCAGTGAAAGCACAGAGTCCTAACCACTGGACCACCAGGGAATAACCGGCTTTGAACCTTACGTATTCTCAAAAGCTAGGCATCAGGTTTTTCCCTTCTGCTCTCACTTCTACTCCTCTTCAAGTAAGAACTGAAACAGTCTTTCCCTTACTGTTGAAAGCAAGGCTTTCAAAGATGCCCAATTCCCTCCACTGTTGAATGCGGGCACTGCCTTTATCCTCTCTTTCAATACAAGAAGGCAGAAAACCCGGGAATGTGGAGGTGAGCCACTAGCATCATCGTCTGGGCTGTGGTAGCAACTGTGTAACCTTAAGTAAGACCCTTTATATTTCCCTGCTTTAATTTCATCATCTTTAAAATGTGAGGGCTGCATGGGCTTCCCTGGTGGTGCAGTGGTTGGGAGTCCGCCTGCCGATGCAGGGGACACGGGTTTGTGCCCCGGTTCGGGAGGATCCCACGTGCCGCGGGGCGGCTGGGCCCGTGAGCCATGGCCGCTGAGCCTGCGCGTCCGGAGCCTGTGCTCCGCAACGGGAGAGGCCACAACGGTGAGAAGCCCGCATACCGCAAAAAAAAAAAAAAGTGAGGGTTGCATCTTTATTTGTTGTCATTGTTCTTAAGGGCACATTTTCAAAGGAAGTTTTACAAGAGGGCACAATAGATAAAGCAGATCAAGGCAGCCCTGCTTCGGGGTAAGCACAGCCAGGAGGCTGCCAGAGAAAGGGCCCCTTGCCATGGCCGTGGTGTGGAAGCCAGCCCAAGGCTGACCCCAAAGATCCCTGCCAGGTGAGAACCATGCCCTGTGCAGCCCCTCCTACATTGTATCAGTGAGTCTGTGTGACCAGTCGAACTTAGCAGAAGTAATGGTCTGTGACATCCAAGGCTAGATCATAAAAAAGACTGTGGTGTCTGCCTTGTTCTGCTGGATCACCACCTCTGGGGAAAGCTAGCTGCTACACCAGGGGAACACTCAAGCAGTCTTAAGGAAGTGAGGCCCCAGCTGGGCCAGTGTGCCAGCTTGGAAGCAGATGCTCCAGCCCCAATCGAGCCTATAGCTGATGCAGCCCCAGCAGATGTCTTAACTGCAACCTCAGGAGAGATCTGGAGCCTCAATCTCCAACTAAGCTGCTCTCAGATTCCCCATTTTCAGAAACTATGAGATAATAAATGCAGGTTGTTTTAAACTGCTAAGTTTTGGTAATAACTTGCCCTGAAGCAATAATTAATTAATACACTCAAGGAAGGTACCCGAAAGACCACACTGAGAGCTAGGGTTCCTGAAAATCACTGCAGAAGAAGTCCTACTAGGTACCTTCCAGTACAACATCCCCTAGTTCCAGGGCCTGACATTTAGCAAGGATATTTTAGTAGATTTACATCCTTTGAGGAGCCCCAAAGACAACATATGAACCTAATGAAATGCCGTAAGAGTATCTTTCAACAGCAACGTGATGTATGAAAAGATTGCGGGCAAACCCTTGCACTGTGGAGTGATTATGGAAAGACCTTGAAGGTGAAGTCAAAACAAAGAGGTAGATCAAAATTCTTGGAGGTTTGTTATGGGTCCAGAAAACGCAGGTAAGAGGTGTCAAGGTTCATAAACATAAAACCTAAAGCAAAACGGTAAACTCCCACTGAGCTGACAAACGCGGTCACAATCCAGCAGGCACTTTAGAACAACCCAACTTCTTTTTAAAGAACAGACAGATCCTTGCTTAGACCCACAGAGGAATGATTATCCTCATAAGGCTGCCACAGCCCCCAAGGTGAAAGATGACCTCCATATCGCGACTGTCACCCAGAAGCCTTCTGAGGTGAGGCATCTGCCAGGCACAGAATAAGGACTGCAGTTCTGAGCTGATGGGAACACGGGTCCCAGCAGCTCTAATTTATGAAGTGTCCAGCACAGTGGTTCAGAGCACAGGTTCTAGGAAGCAAATGGCCAAAGTTTAAATGTGAGAGCTCCACCTCTTCCAGACAGTGCGACTTTGCAATAATTATTTAACTTTTCTCAGCAGTAGTTTTCTAATCTATAAAAGGAAGAAAGTATGCTATGCAGATTAAATGAGATATTTTATGTAAGCTTTAGCATGGTGTCGCCTACACTTTCAGGGCTCAATACATGTTAACTTTTATTACTATTACGTTACTATTTCATTTTGAATGACGTTCAAAGCATGGAATAGAAGGAAAGAGATACTTCCTCAAGGGGTGGTCTGACATCAGACAGTACCATTCACCTGGCTTTTCATAATAACAATATCAACTGTTGCTGTTTTAATTCTTTGACGTTCTTCCCATTGAGGGATGGGATGTGTGCTCCTTCTCCCTTCAGACTGGGTGGGCTTTTGTGACTGTTTCAACTAACAGACTACACTGTCAACAAAAGTGACACTATGTGACTTCTGAGGCCAGGTCATTAAAAGTGCTTCTGGGGCTTCCCTGGTGGCGCAGTGGTTGAGAGTCCGCCTGCAGATGCAGGGGACGCGGGTTCGTGCCCCGGTCTGGAAAGATCCCACATGCCGCGGAGCGGCTGGGCCTGTGAGCCATGGCCGCTGAGCCTGCGCGTCCGGAGCCTGTGCTCCGCAACGGGAGAGGCCACAACAGTGAGAGGCCCACGTACCGCAAAAAAAAAAAAAAAGTGCCTCTGTTCTGCCTTGCTCACTGGGATACTTGTACTTAAAGCCATCGGCTGCCATGGAAGCAGGTGACTGTTCTGGAGCCGCCATGTAGTGAGGAAGCCCAAACTAGCCATAGAGGGAGACCACATGGAGAGACCCTGAGTCCACAACAGGGAAGAGAGATGCTGGGCCAGCGCCCATTGCTTCAGTCCTCACCATTCCAGCTGCAGCCACCAAGTAACTGTATGAGTACCCCACCCACCCCACCCCCCCCAGACCAGAACCACTCAGCTAAGCCCTTCTCAAATCCCTGACCCACAGAGACCAAGAGAGCTAATAAAATGACTGGCATTGTTTCAAGCCATTACGTTCTAGGTGATTTGTTAAGCAGCAATTGAGAACTGGAATATCCATAATAAGTCTATGTGAAACCCATACAAAGTCAGTTTCCCACCTGCTGTCTCATTCATTTCATCCTCACAATTGCATAGGGAAGAACACATTATTATTCTCATTTCATGATAATGAAATAGACTCCAAGAGGGTAACTGAATCGCCCAAGGTCACATGGCTAGTGAGTGGCAAAGTAAAGATTCCTGGTTAGAAATTCGGACTCCAGTTCAGTGATTTCTGTGCTGTACCATAAGCTGACTCCCAGAACAGACCAGAACGAGAAATGCAGCACACATCTGTACACACATAGGCAGAAGCGGAGATCAAAGAGGATCATCCTGTTCCAAGTCCCAAAGGCACAAAGAAACCAGCCCCTCACGGAAGCAGCATTGTCCTGGCAACAGATATGTGCAAGAATAAAACGGGCTGCTCCTTGAAGGCCACACCATTAGAAAACAACAAGAGGGCACAAGGACTGGCAAAGGCCCCTGATTTCTATCACCAAATATCTCAGCTGACAGCCCGGGCATCATCTCAGAAGGGTTTTCAGAAATACTTGTCATAGCCCAGAGAAGTTTCAGCACAACCAGATACAATGACAACGTCCTTGGTGACGAGGCCCTGTGCACTGACAGGGTGTCAGGACCAACTTCAGCACTTGCAACCACAAGTGCTCCCATGAAGGGAGGATTCTATTTTGACTCCACTGACTGACATTTCTCGTCTGCCTCTATGGCATTTTCCCCAAATTCTTTAAATATGCCAAGCGATGGAAACCGAGGAAGCACACTGCTAATGGGTATAAAGACAGCATCTCAGGGCACGCGTGCCCCCAGAGTAGACCACACTGAAATAAGATGCAAGCAGGTCAGGACTTTCTAATTCATCTATGAAACCTCGAACAGGACCTGGGGTTCATCACAGGTGAAGTCCACCAAAACATAACTTTTTAAGGGTCCAAGACATAACATAATCAAGACACACAAAGAGAAGATAAACAAATGGACAAAACCTAATTCTCAGGTGCAAAAGACTAAAAAATAAGTTATAGTAAAAATTAACAAGCTCGGGGTCTTTATCTCTCAAAGAGCACAAGGATAAAGTGAACCCCATCATTTATTTTCGTTGTCCCTTAAAGCAGTGGTTTCCAAACAGTTTCCACGATCCCAGAATCACTGGGATACATATTTTTAATACTTATATTTTGGGCCCTATTCTCAGAGATTCTCAATCAGTAGATTCTGTGGTGGGTCCCATGAAAATGCATGTTTGGTATATAACTCTAACGTATAACCGAGTTCAGTAACTACTCATTTGACAGAGAACATTCACCGTAACCATAATATCTCTTCTCTCTAGGAGCAAACCTCCAAAATGTTAACAAAGAACATGGCTTCTTTAAAGAAAATCTATCTTTTCCAGGCTCCCTTGCAGCTAGGTGGCAGCTAAAGGTAGCAGCTAAATGAAGTTTTGCCAATGTGTTCTAAAAGGAACTGACTGTGAAATTTCTGAGACATGTTCTTAAAGCAAGCTGATATGCCCCATCTTAACGCTGCTTCTTTCCTGCTAGCTGGAATGTGAATGACAGGGCTGAAGCTCTGAGAGTCATTAAAGACCATGAGATGACCTTGAGAATGCCAGTCATGCCAGCTGGGTGAAAGATAAAGGAAGCCTGCATCCAGGCATGAACATCCCTACACCAATAGCTCCAGACTTCTTACATGTAAACAGAAATAAGATGCAAAGCCACCATTAACTTGGGATTGTGTGATAAATCACAGTGAAATCAACTGCTAACCCAACTATGCTACTGTTTGCCTAAATTTCTAATATCCACTGTCACCTCTGAAATAGTTTGAGGCAGGATCTTGATTTTAATCCATAACTTACAAACGAAGAAGCCAACACACAGAAAAGTGATGTAACTTGCTCAGTGCCACATGGCCATCAAGGTATGGAGAGGGAACCAGAATTGGGCTCCTGTCTCCCACTTTGAAAGCCAGTGGTCTTTGCCCACACTATTTGGTGGGGCGCTCGGGACAGAAGCCCTCTTTAGAAATATCAATAGGATGTGTGTATCTCAGAAAGCTGAGCAGGGGAAGACAATGGCCACAGAGACTACAGCAGGAAGAGGAATCCTCTGTGTTCTCCCTCTGTTCCACTTGTGTCCTCCCATTTTTTCCTTTTCCTTTTCTATTTTTCACCTCCTTGATCGTAGTTGATGGTTTAAGTCAGCCTGAGTCATAATAATGTAAACACACTCGAAGAAAAGAAGTTCCTCCCTCTGGGCCAGCCAACACTCTAAACTGATGCCATGACCATAACCTGAGAGCACAGAATCTGTAAGAAATCAAACCAGCCTTCACCCAGGCAGGGAAAGAAGATCCCCAAATTAGGGGCCATCCCAGACCAGCCTAGACCAAGGGAATCTGTTAAAGTTGCTAAGTCCCCAAAGATGCAAAACAGAGATCTTCGATTACACAGGCCACTGGCAATGGTTGTGGAAGATTAAACGAGGCTGGGCCTGGCATGTAGTCAGAACCTAATTACAGGAATGAGATCACTAGGCAATTTAACCTAACTCCTGACTTATGCTCTCCTGCATGCACACCACGCCTTGCCGAACCTGTTGATTCTTTTCTTATATAAAAAGAAGCAAGAATGAAGAATTAAGCAGTTAAAAAATGACTAGCTCTCTACCCCTAACAGCCCCTCTAAGAATCCTGCAGGTAGATCACGCAGGCAACATAACATCTGAAGAAAGAGTCAGCCCGTCTGCATGCAATGGAGAATGATGCAGAATCCAGCCTCCTGCCTCAGTGATTCACTGAGATTCTTCCCCGTTTTTCCCCTTTAAAAACTGCCATGGCTGAGCAGAATCTTCAGAGTTGGTCTCAGGTCATGAGTCCACCTTCCCCCCAGATTGCCAGCTCTTCTGATCAAAGTACCTTTCCTTTCTACTGACACTTGCCTCTCAAATTATTGGCTTATGAGCAGCGAGCAGCCAAACCTGGATTTGGTAATAGTACGAATTTCTCTTTGTTTATAATCTCTTCCTCACTTCCCACCTCAAAACGTAAGAACCAGAAGAAAGGGAGTTTTGTCTCTTTTTCAATCCTTGTTATTTCCCAGCACAGAGAACACTGAGACCCATAATAGAGGCTCAGTAAATATTTGTTGGATGAATGATGACTATGCAGCACCCGCTTCCCTGCCCAGGTTCTCTGTGCTCGCCTGACCGACCAACTCACTGAGTTCTGAATCCTTTCCTGCTTGACAGCGCCTCGCTTCATATTTTTCCTACTCAGACATACACTCCTTGTTGGATGTCCTCCATCTACCTTCCTCCTCCTCTCCACCAGCCCACACTTCAACCGGGCTTGGGAATCCATGAGAAATCCTATTATCCTCAGGGGCTCCCCCTGACCATTCCAGTCTAAAATCTCCCTGACCACTGACCTTGCATAGAACTGAGTCTACATCACTCAATAAGCCCCATATCCCCTTATGGCATACTACACAGTATCACCAATATCACTAAAAACCACATTCACGTGGACAGCATCTTACAGTTTGCAAACTGTTTTCTCTTCAGGGTGTCTGAAGTCTAACATTCTGAGAATGTAGCCAGGAAATGGAATAAACCAGCAGCAGGTAATATCTGCATCTAACTAAAAATAACAAAAATTACCCGTAATTGAAAATATGCTATATACCAGACACTAATTGTGGCTTTACATGGCCATCCCATTTCCTTTCCACAAATACTGCAGGAAGCAGGTATTGTTTTCTAAAGTTTATTGATGAGACACATCTGAAGCTCAGAGAGGTTCGGTAACCTGTTCAAGCACTCACAACAGAAACCACCCGAGCTGGGAAATGAACTCAGGTTTGTCCGTCCCAGAAGGGCTTGCTCTTAACAGGGAGGTTCTAATTCCTCTCCACTGGGGACTGGAAGAAGCAGAAAATGAGTGTGTGTGTGTGTGTGTGCACACACGTGTGTGCACTTGCCCATGCAGCGCACACATAAGCATGGATGCGTGAACCGGGGGCGGGGTGAGGGGCAAGAGGGAGAGGCAGTGGGTAAGTTTTCCAAAGGACCAAAGAGTTACTAAGAAATACTCTAAAAGGGAGAAAATGATACAAAGCTATGAAAGTTCAAAGAACTGCTTTAGATAAGCAAGTCTCTGGTTCTGAATTACAGAAGCTGTGTATAAAGTGCGAATGAGGTCCAGGGGAACTGCCCAACAGGGCCTCAAGGCCAGGTGCACCATGCCTCCTGGAAGCTAAGTAACAGGGGCCCCCAGGATGACAGCTAGGCAGAGAAATCCTGAGAGTGTCAAAATGAGCTGCAAAGAAACAAGCAGCAGGTTCTGTGTGCTGCTCTTTATATCTCTGCAGGTGCAGGCCTCCTTATGCCCATTTTTCAGGTGGGGAAACTGAGGCTCAGAGGCTTAAAACGATTTGCCTGGCCATTCAGCAGAGTGAATGATCAAGCCAGATTCAGGCCCAGGCCTGAGCCAAGAATGCCAGCTCTCTCCAGGCCCCTGGCCACGCTTCCGGGTGGCATTTGCAAGGGGTGGGTGTGGGCCATGTGGGGACTGGGACCTTGGAAGGCTCTGGGTGCTCTTTACCTCGCACTTCTCCACGACCGGCTGCTGCCCACACTCGGAGCTGTTGCCTGCCACGATGCCGGCCCGAAGGTTCTCGCTATCGCCGGTGCCCTCCTCCATGGAGTAGGTCTTCGAGTGGTTGCCGCGCCGGTGGGCCGGGCCGTGGCCCTGGGCGAGGCTGAGCTGCCGGCGGAGCGCGCGGTTCTCCTCCTCCACCTCGCGCACGCGCACCTCCAGGCTCTCGCGCTCCCGCTGGCTGGATGCCGTGTACCGGGGGCTGTGAGGCTGGGACTCCAGCGGAGACAGAGACACCGGCTTCCCATCTGCGGGAAGAGAACGAGAACAGTTAAAGCCGAATAGAACTCCACGGGCCCCTACCCCTGCCCCAGACGTCCAGGGCTCCTTTTGCCGTCCCATTTAGAAGCAAAAGCGGGTGGAAAGTACGTTGTAAATAAACACGCATCCAGACTGAACTGCGAACAAAGTTGAGAACAGAATGACTTAACGTGGTGATGAAAAACATGCTGTTTAACTGTTTACAATAGCCAAGAGCTAAGTGTCCATCAACAGATGAGTGGATAAAGATGTGGGGTATATACACAATGGAATATTACTCAGCCATAAAAAGAATGAAATAATGCCATTTGCAGCAACATGGATGGACCTAGAGATTATCATACTAAGTGAAGTCAGACAGAGAAAGGCACATATCATATGATGTCACTTATATGTGGAATCTAAAATATGACACATATAAACTTATTTATGAAGCAGAAAGACACTCAGGGACATAGAAAACAAACTTATGGTTACCAAAGGGGATGGGGGGGTATAAATTAGCAGGAGTTCGCCACTGGCAGATTCAAACTACTATATATAAAATAAACAACAAGGTCCTACTGTATAGCATGGGGAACTATATTCAATATCCTGTAATAAACCATAATGGAAAAGAATATGAAAAAGAGTATGTATATATATGTATAACTGAATCACTTGCTGGACACCAGAAACTAATGCAACACTGTAAATCAACCATACTTCAATTAAGAAAAAAACTAACATGCTGTTTAGAGAAGACAATCACAATATAATTTTTCCTAATTAAATGCACTGTCTTCTTTTCCCTACTTGGCACATTTCCAGGTAGATATTCTTGTTAGCAATAAAACATGAATATGAAGTAGGAGGAGGAGAGAAAGGAGGAGAATGGGGGGAGAGTAGGAGGAAGTGGAGGAGAGGAAAAAAGAAGAGAAGGAATAAAGAAGTATTAATAATGATTAAGTTAATTTAGTTCTTCCTATGTGAACTCCTATTTATCCTTCAAAACCCAGTTTCAGAAGCATCACCTCCCAAGGGAAGCCTTCTTCAATTTGCAGATAAAATATCTATCAGCATATTCCAACAGCATTTCGTACACAGCACTAAGAAAAATATGTGCCTGTCACACTGGATTTGGTAAACTGTTTTACTAAATGTTTCCTATGAAGAATGGGTGTTCAACGAGGACAAAAACTGGCTCTTACTTATCTTTGTGGAAACATATCATAATATATGATAAATGCTGGAAGCGTGGATGCATGTGTCCATGACAAGAGAATAAAACAATTAAGTGCAAAAAGGAAGAAGAAAGTAGGAGCATAATCATGAAACTGAGGGCAGAAACAGTCTATTTAACAATCATACACAGAGAAGACAAGTAGGTCTCTCAAAGTCACACAATCAGAACCCAGTGGTATCAAAATTCGTACCCAGGTCTCTCTTATACCCGAGCCTGTACACACTCCCCTTAAATGCAGATTCATAAAAGGCTATATATAGAGCCACGGATTTAAAAACTATTAATGTAAAAACCTCATCTTCCAAGGATATTTAGCATAACTCCTTGTACACAGTAAGTGCTCAATGCATGCTTACTGTTGAGGAGCCCCAGGGACACAAGACACACCCAAAACTCTCCCTCCTCTCTTCTCATGCTGCAGAAATCCCAGGATCCAGCTACAATACAGCCGCCTCAGAGAAGACCAAGCAAAAATCACATCTCTAGAAAATTACCCTCTCTCAGCTTCCTGCTAAAAAAACACTTTTTCCACACTTGGAGTTTTTCTCCTTCCTGCCCAGACCCCACTGAGCTTGCAAACTGTCCCAGGGAGTCTCTGTGACTCACAAAACTTGAGGATCAAAGAATGTGATGAATTACACCCTGCGAGTTTCACCTGTGCTGCCTTACTGCGCCTGCCTCTGCCCAGGGCTCTTTGATATGTTTCTGGGTTTTCACAAACACGACTCCTTTTTTCCCTCTTAATCACCTCAGGGTTAAATGCCTGAGCTCCCAGGTCCTTTGCTATCAACACAGCAAATATGACTCGCTGAATTCCACTGCTCCGGACGACAGACCTAAGGCCAAGGCCGAGTGTGTGGAGATGTGAAATCACAGGTTGATTAGGGTTGCATTGTTACCAAGCTGGCTGATTACAAGCTGACCGGGGCTTTTGAAACCTGTCTCCTTGTTTGGTAAAACCAAATTAGTTCCACTGAGAATGAAAAAGAGAAGGGAGCAACAGCAATTGTGTTTTCTCAGCCAACACTGACCCTTCAAGCAGGGGTGGGGAGGACGATAATCTAGCTTCCATCAGTGGGCAGGGCAGTTAACGCTTTGCACCTGCTATGGCTCTGTGCAGGGGCTGGGCAGTTCACACTGACAATGTCTTGGGTTATCACAGCACAAGCAGGTGGCAATCGGTGTCCCCATTACAGATGAGGAAACTGAGCCTCTACAAGCTTAAGCCGTGCTCCCCTTGTGGCGACTGGAAACAAGGTCTCTGTGACTGCGTGTGGCCAAACTCCTGAATGTATGGCCCGAGTTGGAGGTACAGTTGCTCTGGGGCTTGAGGGGTCTTCTTCCTTCTGAAAGGACCTTGGCACTTTTGGGGAAGGAACCCAGGAAGCTCTGGAAGCCCACCAGGATCCCAGAAGCTCTGGAAAATATACAACAAATGGGAACTCTGAATTTGTTCTTTGGAGGAATTAAATGCTATGAGCTTTGGTTTTCCTTTCCCTGAAATGCAAGTAGAAACGCTAACCTTGCAAGGGTGATGGGGGAGGCTTAAGTAAGATACTGAAATACCAACCACTTGAACTCTCATTGGACGGTATTTGGTGTCGATTAGCTCCTGCAACCCCTGTCCCAGTCGTGGGGTAGGGGTGCAGACAGGTGATATTACGGGAAAGATGAGTTGATGATGTAAATTAGGGTGTTGAGCGCTGTCCATTTTCTGAACACGGGCTGTTCTCTGAGTGGCACGCGGGAGAAAGTGGCCAACAAACCTTCACTTACTTTGATATGTGGCATCTCTGAACCTTCTTTCCTTCAGCCTTAGGCAGGTCAAAGTTCACGCAGAGGCTAAATGGAGGAGCAGGCAGCCTTCCCATGGGGGTCCGGTCACTTCCTCTAGCTCCTCTCCCAAAAGCCCCCCAGTTTACTTATTTCTAATTCTTTGATGACGTGCTTATAAAGGCATAATTATGTAATCCCTAAGCAATCCTAATTCCAGGGTAGTGAGGGGGAAAATGCTCTCAGTATCCTGTGTCCATTTCCTGCTTTAGATCCCAACTGGTTTCGACCAAACTTAGCTCTCAGAGACTTGCAGGTGTTTTCTCTACCTTAAAACTCCACAGATTAGTCACCAATGAAGACACATAAAATAATAAAAGCCAGGCCTCAAGGAGGGGGAGCGGACGTTGGAAAAAGCCACATGCTGTACTGTGCCCGGTGCCTGGCATGTAAGAAGGGCTCAACAAACAGCAGAATCGGAACTGCTGGTTTGTGTGTTTGCAAGGTGCATCACCTTGAGCCGGCCCCTTCCTCTTTCTCTTCCTGAAAGGGAGTGTCCTGGAGATGGGCACCTCTCGGCTCTAACTTGCCGTGGGCTCGTGTACAGATGGACCCTGCACCTCTAACCCAGCCGACCCATCCAGTGCTGCATGGCTGGAAGTCAAGACAGCGGGGCCCGTTGCCCTGCCATGTTCACAGCTCATTCAGCCTTCCTACTGCTTTTGTTCCTGGACTACACATCTCTCTGGCTCCTGACCCCTTTTTTCCTAACCCTCTGGGGGGATGTAGTGGGGGCAGGGTTAGGACAGTGCAAGGCCTGCCGTCTTCGAAGTGGTCTGCACATCTCTTGTGATGGCTTCTGGGCCCTGGTCTCTCCCAGGAACGCTCCTCTTTCTTCGTGTCTAGGCCGTCATTATAAAGCCCATCACGTGGGACTGTATCGTCTATGGAAACCACTGAACCCACAGCAGTTACTTCTCAAACTGGCAGTACTGAAGCTTTTCCCTCCAATCCACCTTGGATAAAATGCTGGCCCAATACACATGCCTAATACATAGCTTACCCTACATGCAATTCTTCACGTGAATTCAACAAACCAGTCCATACCCTAGTCATCAAGACAAGCTCCACTGATCGCATGCCTGACACATGTCCAACTGCTCTCGACGTGCCTGCCCCCAACTTCCATACTTACCTTGTTGAAGACCAGTAACAGTTTGGGGGCTGTGATGGTTCATTCTATATGTCAACTTGACTGGGTCATGGGGTGTCCAGATACGGGGTCAAACTTATTCTGGGTGTTTGGGGATGAGATTAACATTTGAATCAGTAGAGTGGGTAAAGCTCATTGTCTTCCCTAATGTGGTGGGTCTCATCCAAACAGTCAAAGGCCTGAAGAGAACAAAAAGGCTGACCCTTCCCCACTAGGAAGGGAGAATTCCTCCTGCCTGACAACTTCTGAGCTGGGACATTGTTTTGTTTTCCCTGCCTTTGGACTTGAACTGAAACACTGGCTCTTCCTGGGTCTCGAGCCTGCCAACCTTCAACTAGAATTACATCATCGGTTCCCCTGGGTTTCCAGCTTGCAAACTGACCCTGCAGATATGAGACTTGACCATCTCTATAATTGCATGAGCCAATTATTTATCATAAATTTCTTTACACACACACACACACACACACACACACCCTGTTTGTCTGTCTGTCTGAACAACCCTGACTAGTACAGAGACCAACAACACTCTGTAGATCACACTGAGTACCACTGCCCAGTACCCAGCCTCTCTGTCCTCAGGGCCTGGCACGCTGCCTGCACTTAACAAGCATTTCAAGGAAGGATGAAGGGAAGGACTGGCATCTAGAGCTTAAAAAAAAAAAGGCATGAAAAAAATAGATCTAGCAAACCTTCAACTACCAGTTCACTGGAACTTTGAACAACCTGGGGGCTAGAGGCACAGATCCCCTACGCAGCTGAAAATCCACGTATAACTTTAGAGTTGGTCCTCTATGTCTGTGGTTCCACATCTGCTGATTCAACCAACTACAGATCATATAGTATACGTATTAATTGAAAAAAATCTGCATGTAGCGGACCCATGCAGTTCAAACCTGCGTTATTCAAGGATCAACTGTACTTACAAAGTGACTTCATTATAAGGTTAATTGCTGGGGGAAGAGGGAGAGATAACCAAGAAAAGCAAACAAATCAAATCTAGTCATAAAAGCATGGGATTTGGAATAAGAAAGAGCTGAGTTTGAATTACGGTTCTGCCACCTACTAATAATTAACCTTAGGCAAAGTACTTAACTTCTGTGACTCACTGTCCCCATATGTAAAATGGGAGACAGCGGGGTGTGTACATTATTACCTAGCAGCAGGCCTAATCAGAGTAGATACTCAAATTTCCCCTTCCCCCCCCCCCCCACCCCCCCCACCAAACCCAGAGGCAGGACACATAAAGACAACAGTGAATAGGATCCTTCATTTCTAAGCCCCCCTGACCTTTGCTTTTCTATTACCTTTCCTTCCAGGTTTCTTTTTTCTTTTTTCCCCCCAGATCTGCACTGTATTTGTACACAAGGTGCATCTCTGTCACATAATGCCTATATGTGTTGATCTACAGTTCAGCCCACTTTGAGTTTAAAATGTCAAACAAGACATTATTCAGAATCTCAGTTGGCAACATCTTCCTCCTCCCTCCCAAACTTCTCAACAAACATGAATTTATCATCAGATTTGAATCTCTGAATCCACTTGAGATGAATGCTCTGAATTAAGAATCAAAACAGCTAAGATTCAGAACAAAAAAGGTAAATTGAAAATCAACCTCCGTGCAGTACGGTGACAGAGATTAGGGACTTGGCATCCAAAACGTCCTAAGTGATGATCTGAATCAGTTTGTGTGCACTGACTCTCTCTGGAGTACTGGCATTTCACACTGTGATAGCCACCCCTGCAGACAGAACTGGGTGGGGGTGCTCATTAATGGAGGCAGGGACCCCAGCCCTGAGACCGCCATGTCGCGAGCTCATACCAGCCCCTTCCAGTGCTGACAGTCCTATATCTTTCTGGCCAAGGACACCACAATCCTGCACTCATGCCCAGATTTCAGGAAGGCTGTCCCCCTGCATCATTCTACCCACAATGAAAACATCGCATCCCTAACATTTATTCGGCAAAATCCCCCTATGTACAATCTGTCACCAAGGCCTGCCAATTCTCCTGATGTCTGAAGTCCTTCTCATTCTATTTCAAACATTCCATCTCAAACCCAGCCTTTTAATCTTATCCTAAAACAGGGGTATCAAACTTCTGTAAATGCCCGGAGAGTAAATATGTTTTACTCTGTAGGCCATGCTGTCTCTGATGCAAGGACTCGACTCTGGCTTTGCAGCACAAAAGCAGCCACAGAAATTCCTAACACACGAGCATGGCCGTGTTACAATAAAACTTTATTTACAAAAACAAGCGCTGGGCCAGATTTGGCCTGCAAGCCCTAGTTTGTGGATCTTTGTTCTAGAACATTGGTCTCCTCAGTTTGTCTCCCCACTTCCAATCTCTCTCTGTTCCTGCCAGCCTTACTCACAGGTGCCAGGGATGTGCTTAATGAAAACCCTATTCCCACCACATTGTGCAGTTTGACAATGTACAGAAGCTTCTCCATCTGCTTCAAGGTCATCTATAAAATCCAACAAACACTTGGTCACTTCCTATTGAGTACATGTCCAGTGCTTAGAGGCTGTGTCATCTCATTTTAATTTATACAACGCTTCTAATCGAGTGGGTGTTCTCACACTAACCCTATTTGACAAATGGAAAAAGAAAGAAAGAAAGAAATAGACACATGACTTAACCTGTTCAATGTCACCCCAGCAACAGACGGCAAAGGGAAAGACTTGAACTCAGGTTCATTGGCTCCAGATCAATTTCTCTATCTGCCCCAAATCACAATGTCTCCTATTTGCCCCTCTCCAAATATGTCCAATCTAGTTTATTGTTGCTTCTGCTTCATCTCCTGGTCCCTTAGCCAGTGGTTCTCAATCCTGGCTACCATTACAATCCCTTGGGAAACTTAAAAAAAAAAAAAAAATCCCAGATTAATTAGCTCAGAATCTCTGGAGGTTATGGTCTAGTTATGAGCATTTTAAAAAGCAGCCACCCGGGCTTCCCTGGTGGCGCAGTGGTTGAGAGTCCGCCTGCCGATGCAGGGGACACGGGTTCGTGCCCCGGTCCGGGAAGATCCCACATGCCGCGGAGCGGCTGGGCCCGTGAGCCATGGCCGCCGAGCCTGCGCGTCCGGAGCCTGTGCTCCGCAACGGGAGAGGCCACAACAGCTAGAGGCCCGCGTACCGCCAAAAAAAAAAAAAAAAAAAAAAAAAAAAAAAAAAAAAAAAAAACAAGCAGCCACCCTCCCGTGTTCTCATGTGTAGTCAAGACTGAGAAACCCTGGCTTAGGCATTTCCCCCAACCTCAGGCTGAGACACCATAAACACCATTTGCCCCTGTTTGCTCCTTAAGGCAAATTTAAGGAACAGGCTCTGATGCAAAGAGGTCTTAGCAGCACTGTCGCACTTAATTCCGGTACTGCCCTTGCTCCAGTCTCTACTGTATTCTTAGAATAGCTCCCATCGTGTAACCCAGGGCCTTCCTGATTTCCTATAACCTAGGCTGCCCGACATTCTAGCTCCTCCACGCTTGGGGCTGTTTTGCTGCTATCAATCCCCCTTCCTTCCAGGATGAGAGCTTTTCCCAAAGCAGGGTTCTACTATTGCAGTTGCCAGACCTGCCAGCTTCCCTGGTTCCAGACTCCGCCCTCTATGACCAAGATGTCACTCCATTCCAATGATTTACTCCAATTTCTCGCCTTCCACATAAGGCTGCATTCATTAAGTAAGCATTTTGTAATTCTAAAAAGCACAATGCCTTCCTTGCAGTCAACATAAAAACTTCACACTCTCCTTCAATGCATTTTGAAATTGCAAACTAAATTAAATATTGTGGCCAAAGTCATTTTAGAAAAATTTAGAAAACTCAGTTCAATCTTTAAAATCTCCCATTTAAAAACTGCTTTTAAATTGTGATCACTGGATCTCCACATGACAGCTGAGTCTACTCACACATCACAAGCTCAGCTGTCACTCTTGGTAGGTTACAGGTTCAGAGTAAGACACAGGTCTGGGTGGAGCTATTTTCCCAAGTTCCGAATTGTGGAACCAGATTTGCCCAGAGGAGGAAAAAGGGAGTGATGACACGAAAAGGCTGTTTGCTTGTTACGGGATAAACAGGGAACATTTTTACCCAAAAATGCCCCAGAGTCATTTCCTGGAATCATCTTTGGCAACCAAAGCAAACTTGAGTTCCAGCAAAGACCTTAGAGCATTTCTGGCAAAGACCAAACACAACAGAGCTCCCGGCATGCTTCTGAAAAGAATCAGCTACCAGCAGGCCAGGAAAAGAAGCCTAGATTTGTCTCATCATAATAGGGTAAAAGAAGTTTGACTTCTTTTCCTCCATGAAATTATTTTGCGGAACTTTGTCTTAAAGAGCTTCATTAAGTCAAGAAAATGAAGGCATTTTTAGCACCGATTTGCTGTATCCATAGCTGGGTTTTGGAGAGAAGCGCTTAAGGGTGTCCTAATAAGCCACGATGTCAGTGGTTTGCCCCTTGAAACTTCAGGATCAGTGATTTAAAAGCTTCAAATGTTTTTGGCCAAATATCCTAAGTTCTGAAAGCCTGAGGCAGTTGGTTCTCACAGCAAGAGTAACTGAATCTTTCCACTCCTAAATCTGGCCCATCTTACTTCTCTTTGATGTTCAAGGAATCTAAGCGTTAACAGAAAGACTTCGTTGGTAGCATTCAAATCGTCACTGAACAAGACAAAGGATAATGTATTTAGTGCTCTGTTTTTTAATATAATTGAATGGCGTGACAGCAGAGTTGAGCTCTTAGATCACCAGGTGCTTTAGAAACAACTATTGGAGGGAAGAATACAGTGCATTCCAGAAAATGTGATGTTTATTCCAATCTGGAGCATCAACCAGTGTGTGAGAGCCAAATAAATTCATATTCCAATCACCTTTGCTCACTCTCTGCCCTTACTGAGTTAACTTCAATCACTTTTTGCACAGCCTCAAAGACACCCAAGCTTCACTGGTGGACTCCAACGGCTGAGTTTGCGAAAGTGGTCTTTCCCCTCCCAGAGTCTCTTGAGACATATTCCATTCACCTGCAATAGTTGGAAACAGTTCCCTTTATTAGGAAAGACATCAAAACTAAAACGAGCAAGATGATTTTATCCTTTGTAAAATGTGAACTGGACATCCCCAAGTCACCAACATGGCCCTTGACTGTAGCATCAGACTCAGAAATATTCTAGAATTTCTCCTTCATTTTCTCTTCGGCAGCACTCAAGATATATGACTTCATATTTTTCCACTGATCTATTTTTTTAACCTTAGCAATATATGTTATTTTATATGAAATATTCATAGCCCTTATAAAATCCCACTAACACGTTCCAAGAGTGGCAAATCATGTATGTTGGGGAGAATCATATTTTACGGTAAATTTTTTTTTTTTTTTGCGGTACGCGGGCCTCTCACTGCTGTGGCCTCTCCCGTTGCGGAGCACAGGCTCCGGACGCTCAGGCTCAGCGGCCATGGCTCATGGGCCCAGCCGCTCCACGGCATGTGGGATCCTCCCGGACCGGGTCACAAACTGGCGTCCCCTGCATCGGCAGGCGGACTCTCAACCACTGCGCCGCCAGGGAAGCCCCGGTAAAAATTTTTTAATGAGGCTTGTTTTTCTTTGTTTTGTTTTGTTTTTGGTAACTAAAATCTTGTTCACATCAATAAAGCTACATGGGATGACTCTTTATCGAGGTTTTAAAATTTTACGTTCGTCGCACTAAGGATACTGAAAACTGTCCTTTTCTAAAAATGTGAACCCATGCTTTCCATAAGCCTCACATTGTCATACTTGGTGGCTATATTTATTTATCAAAAAACATTTAAAAAGAATTTTAAAAATTAAATTAAATAAAAAGAATTTTAATGGTGAGTTTTGACAACAATGTCTGGCTTGGATTACAGAGGGATGGAAGATTTCCATGGCAGGCGGCAGATGCTTCGGGACTCCAGACAAATCAGCAGAGCTCTGGCCCATCCATTCTGCTCCCTTCTCCTCCCCAGGGCTCCTAGATCGTCTCATTTCAGGGGGGAAGTGCCAGAGCGGAATTCAGATCCAGGGAAAAGAGTTAGGGACTCTTGCAAAAGGGACCCAAAAGAACGACTGCCTTGCATCCTGAGTGCCTCTTTCATTGGACTGTGTCAGACTTGAACGATGGCGCTCTGCTCATCTAGGGAGGAAGGGGGACCACCAAACAGTACCCTCAGGCTTGGAGATTCTGCTGCTTTTGGAGGATGGTACTTTCATGAATGTCCCAGGGGTAAAAGAGGAAAACTGAGTGCAAGGCATGACCAGGAGGCGAGAGGGTAGTCTTCGTGCTCTACGTCAGTGATGGTGGCCAGTGTGCTTATCCACCACCGTATCTGAAATTAGGCACGTGCCAATCTGAGCAAAAGCTCTCTTTCTCTGGGCTGCATTTAAGTGAGGATTAACATAGGCGAAGAATCCCTTCTCCCACTTCTGGTATTTCAGGAGGTCTCGTGTCAGTGAGGACTGGCTTGATTTGCACCCGATTTTGGGGGCCTTCTGACACACCTCATCTCCTCTACACTGAACTGGCTTTGAGACAAAGCCTCTGCCCTTTGTGCAAACCTCATGCAGGCTGCACTACATCAGGAGAACCCAGTTCTGGCCTGCAGTGTTCATGGTACAGTTAGACCTGATGAGATACTGAAAAAAAGGAGTTGGAAAGGAGATTAGAAGAAAGAGTTAACAAAGACAAGTAGGACACCTGATCTGCAGTAGTTAAAGTTAGTAATGGCTACGGAGCCAACCACCAGCACGAGTAGCTGCCATAAAGAATATTCCTACATATTTCAAAGAGAAGAGGAAGCAAGTGTTTTTGTGAATGTGGTTGATTCCTTCAATAGCATCCCCTTCCTGTAAACTGCCACGTCACCGAAATCAATGTTACCATCCTCGGCTCAATTGTAAATGAAAAACAAGAGAAAACAACCAAAAGCCTGACTGAACATGCTCTTGCCTATAAATGACTGCTCTCTTTTTCTCTCCTTTTCCTTTCTTCACAGTCTCCAACCCCCCCCCACCCCTTATCAGCTTGACTTACTTAAAATTATATTCCAATTGCCATGAGCATCTATATGGAAACAAAATTTTAAGAAAGAAGAAGAAAAGAAAAACCCTTATCATCCTTTTTTCACCCCTTCCTGACAAATCCAAACCATCCCTTGGGAGGAAATCAGAAATGAAGAATGAGGTTTTATCAGGATAGACTCAGGGCAGAGGGGTAGACAGAAGATTTTTATCAGGAGCTCAGCTTGACAGAAATAGCATTTTTCAGGATGGGCACTTGGCAAAGATAAGACATTACCAAGAACAAGATAGATGTTTGGGTAAAATATCGTGCTAATACCTATTAAGCAAAACCTGCCATCTCTACTTTTGACAGATGGTTATTTTCTTCCAAGTCCTCCTCCAGGGATGATGAAGATTTTTCTATAAGGTGCTTCCAACCTTATCACAGAAGCAAAAAGAATAAAACTAAGGACCCTCAACTCAGCTCCACTGTTAAGGCAAACCCAGGATTTTCCTCAGCAAGTTGAAAGGAAGCATGGGCTTGGGTACAGGGGGGACTTAGAGAGGACCCAAGGGATGCCTGGATGGTGATGCTCCAGTACAGACCCCAATTCCTGGCCCTGAAGAGAAGAGTCCCTTGCAGGCCAGAGGCCCACCTGAGGCTGTACTAATGGGACTGACCTCAGAGGCCGTGTCAAGACATCAGAACAGATCTGTCAAGAGGAAACACTTATTCAAGGCTTTCTAGAGTTTCTGGAACTGCTCTTGAAGTCTCCTGCACTTTCTGACTCCATCTTCTGGCCCTGAAGAGCACCTCCGAGAACCATCCAGTATTCACCATCCAGTATTTCCAAAGCCTTTACACACGGCAGCCCTATGCTAAGATCCTGGCTGGCATGACCAGCAATTGGAATAAGCATTAAGTATTTGTGCCATTCCCTTTGCAGGACTTATCACCTGGTGAATGATCACTGCTTCTCCAACATCTGGTTAAAAATTCCCTTCGAGAAACCCTTCTCCAATCTGCCCAGGGTGGGATGGCCACTCCACTCCTCTCCCCATAACTGGATTTCCTGTAACCTCCCACCATGGATCTAAGGTGATGGCTCTTACTACGTTTGTAGCAGCTGTTCATGCAAACTGCTTGGCACTGGGACTTGCATCCCTTCAGCACCTGTTCGGGGCAGATGCTGTGCCAGGGAAGGCAGGGACCACGTTGAGCCACTTCTGTTTCCCGAGAGTCCAGCACCAGGTCTGTAAGCAATGAGCATTCTTATGTGTCCCCAACTCGGAAAGAGACGATGACTCAAGAGTTACGTGATGTCCTCACATCCAAACAACAGCCCTTCCTAAACCTTCCGCTCCCCCTTCAGCCAACGGCATCACTGTTGTTCCCAATGCACAGGTCAAAAACCTAGGGCTCGGGCTTCCCTGGTGGCGCAGTGGTTGAGAGTCCGCCTGCCAATGCAGGGGACGCGGGTTCGTGCCTCGGTCCGGGAGGATCCCACATGTCGCGGAGCGGCTGGGCCCGTGAGCCACGGCCGCTGAGCCTGCGCGTCCGGAGCCTGTGCTCCGCAGCGGGAGAGGCCACAACAGTGAGAGGCCCACGTACGCAAAAAACAAAAAACAAAAACCAAAAAACCACCTAGGGCTCATCCTTGAATCTCTTCCCTCACCTCCCACGTACGCTGCGCTAGCAATATATCTGAATGTTGGCTCTGCCTTCAAAGTATACCCTGAATCCAAACTCGCACACCACCACGCCAGCCCAGGTCCCACCATTTCCCACCTGGACTCATGCAACAGCCACCTACCAGGCCACCCGGCTTCAGTCTGCTCACCACTCAGAAGCCAGATGACACTTAAAAATGGTCCTCAGACCCCACCACCATCCTGCTCAAACCATCCCTCGGACGGCTTCCCATCAAACTAAACACAAAACTCAAACACCTTACCATGGGTTACATGGCCCAACAAAACCTTGACCGGGGTTATCTTTCTGACCTTAGAATGTTCCTCCATTCCCTCTGCAGCCACCACACTGGCCTTCCAGATGTTCTCGAATATACCAACCACTGTCCCACACCCTGGGGCCTCTGCACTTGCTGCTGGCTTCCACGATCTGAATTGGGAAACCTGCTTGAGTACCAATCCTCAGAGAAGAATCTGTACACCAGTCTCTGAAAACCCATCCCTGCCCGTCCAGCAGCCCTGGTCTCTGTCACTCCTTCTCTGGTACTTCTTCTCCACTGCACACATTAAACTACTCTCCCCAAGGAGACATTTCTTTGTTTTCTTCTTGTTTGTCTGTCTCCAGCCCTAGAATACAAGTTCCGCGGTGGAAGCGTCTTTTCTGGATCTGTCTCATCCACCATTATATCTCCAGGGTCTAGAACCAGCTACATAATACGCACGCAGTCAAGGTCCTAAATGACCAAGGCAAGGAATACAAGCAATTACTAGCACAGTTCAATGACGGGAATTGGGTTTCGAATGAGGATGACAACTACAGCTCCCTTACTGGCCACGCATGTTGGCTGAGTGAGTTTCACACATTACCTTATTTAAGTCCCACATCTCTGAGGTGGGTTTTATTGTCTCGATTTTAAAGAAGCAGAAGCTCACTGAGCTAAAGTAACTTGCCAAGACGTTCTGCAAACAAAGGAAAGGGCTTGAACTGATACCCCCCTTCCCCCCAGAAACCCTGTTTTCATTCCACCTTCTGTCTCTAAATAGCTCTCTGAAGGAAATAAAGGTTGCATTCCCACGGGACAAGTGGGGACACCCTGCATGTAGTACACTTACAAGATAGACAAGTAGCAGGACAGTTTCAATAAGGATCAAGAAAGTAAGGAACTTTCTGCAAAAAGGTGAATAAGAGAAGAGTTCGAAAAAAACCTTTTCTAACAGCCCAATGAACTGTGCTCAGGCACAGCTAGAACGCGTGAGGCTGACAAAGCGACCCAAATACACTATCAGGTGTCCCAGAGGGCAAGCGCACACCGGATAAAGAAAAGGAAAAGCAGGGAGGAGGAAAGTTCCTGATATCTTGATCTAGACATCCCGGGTGCCCTGTCTTGCAGTCTTCTTGTGTCCTTTCACCATCAGCTTTATTTTATTTTACTTTTTAAAACTGAAGTACAGCTGATTTACAATGCTGCATTCATTTCTGCGGTACAGCAAAGTGATTTCCTTATTTATTTTCATTTTGGATCATCTGTCCATTGGTGAAAGTGGGGTGTTAAACTCCCCTACTATGATTTTGTTACTGTGGATTTCCCCTTTTGTGGCTGTTAGCATTTGCCTTATGTATTGAGGTGCTCCTGTGTTGGGTGCATAAATATTTACAATTTTATACCTTCGTCTTGGATTGATCCTTTGATCATTATGTAGTGCTCCCCTTTGTCTCCTGTAATAGTCTTTATTTTAAACTCTATTTTGTCTGATATGAGAATTGCTACTCCAGCTTTCTTTTGATTTCCAATTGCATGGAATATCTTTTTCCATCCCCTCACTTTCAGTCTGTATGTGTCCCTAGGCCTGAAGTGGGTCTCTTGTAGACAGCATATAGATGGGTCTTGTTTTTCTATCCATTCAGCCAGTCTATGTCTTTTGGTTGGATCATTTAATCCATTTACATTTAAGGTAGTTATCGATATGTGTGCTATCACCATTTTCTTAGTTGTTTTGGGTTTGTTACTGTAGGTCTTTTCCTTCTCTTGTGTTTCCTGCCTAGAGAAGTTCCTTTAGCATTTGTTGTAAAGCTGGTTTGGTAGTGTTGAATTCTCTTAGCTTTTGCTTGTCTGTAAAGGTTTTAATTTCTCTGTCAAATCTGAATGAGCTCCTTGCTGGGTAGAGTAATCTTGATTGTAGGTTTTTCCCTTTCATCAGTTTAAATATGTCCTTCCACTCCATTCTTGCTTGCAGCATTTCTGCTGGAAGATCAGCTGTTAACCATATGGGGATTCCCTTGTATGTTATTTGTTGTTTTTCCCTTGCTACTTTTAATATTTTTTCTTTGTATTTAATTTTTGATAGTTTGATTAATATGTGTGTTTCTCCTTGGATTTATCCTGTATGCGATTCTCTGTGCTTCCTGGACTTGATTGACTATTTCCTTTCCCACATTAAGGAAGCTGTCAACTATAATCTCTTCAAGTATTTTCTCAGTCCCTTTCTTTTTTTCTTCTTTTTCTGGGACCCCTATAATTCGAATGTTGGTGCATTTAATCTTATCTCAGAGATTTCTAACTGTCCTCAATTCTTTTCATTCTTTTTTCTTTATTCTGCTCTGCAGTAGTTATTTCCACTATTTTATTTTCCAGGTCACTTATTTGTTCTTCTGCCTCAGTTATTCTGCTATTGATTCCTTCTAGAGAATTTTTAATTTCATTTATTGTGTTGTTCATCATTGTTTGCTGTTTAGTTCTTCTAGGTCCCTGTTAAATGTTTCTTTTATTTTCTCCATTCTGTTTCCAAGACTTTTGATCATCTTTACTATCATTTCTCTGAATTCTCTTTCAGGTAGACTGCCCATTTCCTGTTTATTTGCTAGGTCTGGTGGGATTTTATCTTGCTCCTTCATCTGCTGTGTGTTTCTCTGTCTTCTCATTTTACTTAATTTACTGTGCTTGGGGTCTTCTTTTTAGAGGCTGCAGGTTCATAGTTCCCGTTGTTTTTGGTATCTGTCCCCAGTGGCTAAGGTTGGTTCAGTGGGTTGTGTAGGCTTCCTGGTGGAGGGGACTAGTGCCTGTGTTCTGGTGGATGAGGGTGGATCTGGTCCTTCTGGTGGGCAGGACCGTGTCCGGTGTTGTGTTTTGGGATGTCTGTGAACTTATTATGATTTTAGGCAGCCTCTCTGCTAATGAGTGGGGTTGTGCTCCAGCCTTGCTAGTTGTTTGGCATGGGGTGTCCAGCACTGGAGCTTGCTGGTCGTTGAGTGGAGCTGGGTCTTAGCGTTGAGATGGAGATCTCTGGGAGAGCTTTCGCCATTTGATATTACGTGGGGCTGGGAGGTCTCTGGTGGACCAATGTCCTGAACTCGGCTCTTCCCCCTCAGAAGCACAGGCCTGACACACGGCCGGAACATCAAGATCCTGTCAACCACACAGCTCAGAAGAATAGCGAGCAAAAAATAAATAAATAAAATAAAACAGAATTATTAAAATTAACAAAAGGAAAGAAGAGAGCAACCAAACCAAAAAAACAAATCCACCAATGATAACAAGTGCTAAAAACTCTACTAAAAAAAAAAAACCACGGACAGAGCCCTAAGACAAATGGTAAAAGCAAAGCTATACAGACAAAATCACACAAAGAAGCATATACATACACACTCACAAAAAGAGAAAAATGAAAAAAAATCTATATATTAAAAAAAAGGAGAAAGAGAGCCACCAAATCAATAAACAAATCTACCAATGATAATAAACTCTAAATACTAAACTAAGATAAACACAAAACCAGAAACAACTTAGATGCAGAAAGCAAACCGCAAGTCTACAGTTGCTCCCCAAGTCCACAGCCTCAATTCTGGGATTATTCGTTGTCTATTCAGGTATTCCAGAGATGCAGGGTACATCAAGTTGACTGTTGAGATTTGATCCACTGCTCCTGAGGCTGCTGGAGAGATTTCCTTTTGTCTTCTTTGTTCACACAGGTCCTGGGGTTCAGCTTTGGCTTTGGACCCGCCTCTGCATGTAGGTTGCCTGAGGGTGTCTTTTGGGAAGTCTGAGGTCTTCTGTCAGCGTTCAGTAGGTGTTCTGTAGGAGTTGTTCCACGTGTAGATGTATTTCTGATGTATTTGTGGGGAGGAAGGTGATCTCCACGTCTTACTCCTCTGCCATCTTGAAGGTCTCCCTCTTGCGTCCTTTTAAAAGAATGCCAGCCATGGGTCGCCTAAGCCTGAGAGCTACTGCAGGGTGAAACTAAGGCCATTATTTGTGGAGCTGTAAGCAATCCCACTGCTGCAAACAGAGATGGATCTATTCTGCCTTCCGTAGCCTATAAAACAGAAAGGAGGTGAGGGCAGAGGAAAGATGCACACATGATAATAAAAGGGGTCAGGAAGACTCAGCTGCCAGGCTCAGGCCAGACAGGAGACAGGAAGAATGGTGGGAATCAAAACCTTTGTCTGCAATCACCAGAGTATTCAGAGACTGGTTGGAAGCAGCAGTACCCAGGGGGGGCCTAGAAATGGTTAACTCACAGTTACTCTCTGGATGAGTAGCTCAGCTGCTCATCAATAGAATCTCCAGCTGATAATTATTAAGTGAAACTCAGGGCTCGTATTTGCATATGTAAAGAACGCTTCCCTCCAAAGCCACAATGGGAGGGAGAAGCACTTCCTGACTGTGCAGCCCTGGGGAGATTTGGGTAGGGTGGGGCTCCAGCCTGCTTTGCATGTGCTTCTCCACACTCATCAAGCCAGATATTCAGCAAAAATAAACCCCACATCCCAAAATACGCCATTTGTCCAAATCCCCAGCTAAGAGACCTTTCTCTCCAGCTCTGGCAAGGATGCATTCTACCATGATACGTGTCTCATAAGGCCTGTGATTATCCAGTCTGGAACACGTGGGCATGCACACACACACGCCTGGATTGTTTTACTGGATGATGGCGCAGGTATTCGTTTCTCCAAAAAGAAGGCTTCCATCCTCCGCACATATTTGACACTTTTCAATCTTTGCACCTGTCGATTAAGAAGCTTTAGCCCAGAAGAAGCAAGAAGGAAATGCAAATGGCATCAAATTCCAAGTATCTGATGGCTTATCTCTGTTATGACATTTATCTTGGCTTGTGAGAAGGAAAGAAGTTACTGAGCTTGTCTCTCCTCCCATAGGAAAGGATGCCACACAGGGAAAAGCCTTCGCTCCCAGGAGTAGAGAGATGATCCTGTCCTTAGCATGGCTTGAAATACCAGGGACTTTAAAAGACCAATGTCATTTGTAGGCGCTAGGACATGCCTGTAATAAGGAAGCTGCCAGGACTGTCTAAATTTACAGGGTGTCTAAGACTATACCCATGACATTCCAAAGACAGAAACAGACAATGGGATGAAAAACAATATAAACGATGAATTCTGGGTCTCTTCATCCTTGGTTAAGTCCATGATCCTCTTGGGGTCTCAATGCCCTCATCTATAAAATGGGAGTGAAGATTATGCTGGAACCCTCTTACATGGCACCATCAGGGTATGTACGTACTAACAACATTTTATTTTAATTTACGACCTATATACGTGCCTTCATTTGACAGCCTTCTGGTATGAGGCTAAGGCGTCTTCCGTAAGAGCATGCCCAGGGTGTGCAATTCTACATTGCCTTTCTGCTTCACGTGCTGAGACCGCAAAGAAATTGCCAATTGCTTTTGGTTTGGGTATCTTTAAAATGTAGGGAAAACTTAAAAAGACATTTGTGAAGTAATCAGAGTCCAGAATTCCTTTCTCATTTTTATCTCTTCCCCCATTTTTTTAGTTGTCTTGGTTACATTTAATTTGATGGCTACTTTTTATGGCAATTCAGGGTGCCATTCCAAAATGTACAACTTAGCTGTTTACAGAAATGCTTCTTCCTGTACTATGTCACTGTGTTATGTAATAATTAAATTATATTATAAGTTATATTAAATTATATTATTTAATTATATGGTAAAGGTACACCATAAAAGTCTTGATGATAGGTTAAAACGACTTTGGCTAAGAACACACACAGTTCAACTGGTGGGATCGGCAGTGCCAAATGGTACTAGAAAGTGGGCCAACAGCAGGAGACTCCACGTGCCCTAGGCAGTGAACGGCGCTGTGACAGAGGGGCTGGAGGAGCGCTTGGGCACTGGGTGTGTTCTTAAGTGGAAGTGAGTCCGGAAATCCTCCACTGAGCATCTACTTGGTGGCACTGCTGGGAAGAATACATACGATAACGCACAGGAGGCATTTAGTTTCCCATGTTAGGTACGAAATAACGGCTTGGGAAAAATTTCTTAGTAGTAGTTGATCTTATTACATCAGTCAAGTCACTTGGATGCTGGCTTTGAGCTTCTGATAAAAATAATACTCAATACTCCTTCCCATTGGTAGAACACCGTGAGACCAATCTGGAGCATCTGTGGGTGCACCAGTCCATTGGTCCCTCACGTGAAGTGACGTAGGTGGAGAAGGAACAACTGTGCCCCCTTCTCCGTGAGGCAGGTGAGATGCAGGGGCCCAGGGGCACTTGCCTAATATCTCCTGGAATACTGGGAGCAGGACCAGAAGGAGAACAGGATTCTCCTTGTGCTATTTCACATTCCCTGGAGTTGTTCTAGTGCACACTGCCGCTTCTTACACTCCTTCTAAACTTATAAAGATGATACGTATTTAATGAAAAGGAGCACAGAAACAGATCTTCCTTTGCAAAAATGAAAGTCAGGAGACAGCAGACTCGAAGCATCTCTGCAGACCCCTCAGCCCACCTTGGCCTTCCACATGAAACACTGGAGCAGACCTTCAGTCCTGAAGCCTCAGTCTGTGTGACAAAGTCTTCGAGGCCCATACGGTTGCAGCAGAAGTGAGGAAAATCTTCCCCTGCAGCAAGGTAGCCATCACACAGGAGGACACAGAGGGGTTCCCAGCTGTGCTGACCTCGGGCATGTCGTTTAATACCTCTAAGCCTCAATGAACAGGGAAGAAACTTTTCTACTTTCCAGGGCCATTTGGGAAATGCATTTTTTAAAAGGCTGTGGGAAAGGCCTAGGTAGGACAGGGAATCTTATGGGAATAAGACGTAATGTTCTTCCTAAGTGAAGATACACAGGACTCGTTATTACTATTACTGTTATGCTCAGCCAACGTCCACTCACCGTTATTTAAGTTACGAGTAAAAACAGCCATCCCTGCAGATGAAAGCATTACCATCCTCATATTACAAAGGTCAGGCAGAAGTAAAGAAAAACAATGTCCACAGGGCTCTGAAAAGCCATCTGCGTCAGTTTAGCCTGGTGGAGGACAGTCCTCATGTCAGAAGGCTCCCGATCATTAGTTCCAGGAACAGACACGAGAAATATACAGGACAGTGAACAGGCACCCGAATGGCCACCATCTGCTGGCTGAGTCCTGGAGTGACCTTTCCCACCTGCCCTGGTGTAAAACCCCAAGTCCCGCGCCCTCTGAGAGGAGCTGTGCCCCAGTCCCCAAGTCTCTATCACCTCCCAGCGAAACGACTGCAGTACAACTGTATTTTCTAGAAGGCTACAGGGTGCCGGGGGTTCAAGCCATCAGGCAACATAATACATTTCCCTCTCAAGCAAAGAACAAACACATCTGAATCAAGTTACATCTACAATTTCTGAGCCAAAGAGATGTGTGTACGGGTCAATGTCTCACGACACGAATAAATGCAAAAGGATCAAACTGGCCTCCACTGTTATTATTATATTATAATTCAGGAGGACGACGTGCTTGTACCCAGGGAGGTCTGTAGTATGTGGCCAGGGAGCAAATGAGGCCATGGGAGGAAAGAGACATGGCATGTCCTTAAGGTCAGGTCTTTTCAAAAGACATCCTCGTACAAATGAAGGGAGCCCTGTAGTTGTCAACCTGCCTGTCTGGAGCTGTTATTTTGACTTCCTCCAGTGTACAAGCTTATTCTGAACCAGATCCAATAGGTGTTTCACTCACTCACTCATTCATTCATTCAATTCACACAGTTACAAAGCATTTGCACTATGACAACATGAATATACAGTCCCCTTCCCTCGAGGAACTGGAAGCCCACTGCACAGAAAGATAAGTCAAGACAAAATGACAGCGCAAAGAGATTAAGTAGTAGGATTAAGGACAGAGTGTGCTAGGGGAGCATGCAGAAGCGCCCCTGAGCTCAGTCTTAAAGGTTCAGGGAACCTTCTAGGAGTCATCATATCCGTGCTAAGAGCTGAAGAATGAGAGGAGAAGTATTCAAGCAGAGGAAACAGCACATGCAAAGGCTCAGAACCACGGTTCCCAAACTGTGTGCCCAGGTGCCCCAGTGTGACACAGTAAACCCCCAGCGGCACCACGGATGTTTTAAAAGTTCCAGAGAAGCACAGCAGTTCTCAGCAGCTGCGGGGCACTTCCTGTGCGAACCAGCTCAAGGTGGCTCATGGTTTCCACGTTAGATTGTACCACATTCCCTATTTTTTGCAGAGCTGGGTTTTCAGAATTTGCTGTGATAAAAAGCAGTAGCTGCGTGAAAATCAATGTGCAACGGGTGTCCAGTCTGATTCTAAGGTTTGAGAAGTCGTGCAGCCCAACAGGTAAACATCCCACAAGGAAAGAGTTGTGGTTATTTCAGAGTGAAATGTAAAAATGTTTTTCCTTCACTTGATGTGCATTGTTTTTTTCAAACAGCTACTAAATTGTTAGGACATAACCGCTTAATAAATGTAATAGTTAAGTATTTCATTTGGCCTAGGGGCGGGGTGAAAAAATGACTAAAATTTTTATACCAAGGGCCCCAAGAAATGAGAAAATGTGAGAAACCTGTGGATTAGAGCCCAGAGACACAATACTTACAGCAGACATAAACTCCTCTCATATGACTAAGACACGGAGGGAAGGTGAGGACCGATGAGAGAAGATGCTGGAAAGGCAGACGGGGCAGATCCCAGAGAGGCTTGTAAGCACATGAATGAACTTGGCCTTCACTCTGAGGCTGGGGCAGGGCAGGGCTGTCACAAGAGTTTTAAGCTTCACTGTGGCAAAAAATACCACCCAAATTTAACTGGACTTTCCCCAGTTCTTGGAATTGCTATATTTCACACCCATCATGTGGATACCACGTGGTAGAGTCCACCTGAGGAGTGGGGGGTGAGAAGCACACCAGTTCTGACAGAAGCCATCACAAGCTCTCTGCTGGCAACATCATCTAATCCACTGAACCTAAGGAAAAACACAGTGTAAGGTGTAGAATGCTTTACAGACAAAAGTTATCACCATCTAGCATTCACATATGTGTGCTGCATATTCTAAAAGCAGTCAACCTACAATGAACATAAGTCCTGCCTCGACCCCTTGCACGGTGGGTTGCTAACATCTCTTTTCCTTTTTCTGCATCATCACCAAAGCTTATGCCTGGTTATTCCTCTAATTCCTAAAACAACTTTTGGAAAAAACGAGAAAGAGCTATATGGTGAACTCTGAACTGCTTAACTTCAAGAAGCATTTGTTCTGGGTTTTTTTTTTAATTGAAGTGTAGTTGATTTACAATGTCATGTTAGTTTTTGCTGTACAGCAAAGTGATTCAGTTATGTATAACTTTTCACATTCTTTTCCATTATGTTTTATCACAGGATATTGAATTCCCTGTGCTATACAGTAGGTCCTTATTGTTTATCTATACTAGTTTGCACCTGCTAATCCCAAACTCCCCATCTATCCCTCCCCCACTTGGCACCCATAAAACTGTTCTCTATGTCTGCGAGTCTGTTTCTGTTTCATAGATAAGTTCCTTTGTGTCATATTTTAGATTCCACATATAAGTGATATCATATGGTATTTGTCTTTCTCTGTCTGACTTACTTCACTTAGTATGATCATCTCTAGGTCCATCCATGTGCTGCTGCAGATGGCGTTATTTCATTCTTTTTTATGGCTGAGTAATAGTCCACTGTCAAGAAACATTTGAAACAAGGCATGCTGTCGTTTCTCTCAAGTGTCATCTAAGAGTTTTAAGAATGCTGACTCTTCTCGTCTGCCTGTGTGATTTACAGTAAAGCATACTGAAAATCCATCTCCTAAAACGTTTTCCATGAAGGTTTCTTTTTTCCTTTACAATGTTATATTGAGGGAAAGCTTCTTACCAGTCACAGAAAAGCTTTACGAATCTGAAGCTAAACTGACTACATCACCCCCACTTCTCTGGCACGTCCAGAAGTTAGAAAAAAAAAATACATTATGGTTAACAGGTAATCAAAGTCATCCTGTCCACCCTGGGTCTTCGAAAGAAGGAAGAAGGAGGATGTCATAAAGGCTGGCCTAGAACAAATGCTCAGTAAAGGAGCCAGGAGCACACTTGCATCTCACGCTCCTTCCCTTATGTAGGACAGAGAATGGTCAGGGGACAAGAGACTTTGGCCCTTCCCAAGATCTCCCCAAGAAAAACCTACTAGTTTTGAAAATTGCAGCAAGAAAAGCTATCCTATGTTTATTAACCCTTCCACCTCACTGCTCAGGGTTCCAGGAGGGGTGAGCTCTACCAGAGCAACAAATAAGCCTGGGCTCTCATCCCAGTCATCACTCACCCCTTCCCAGGGAAGGGGAGCGACACAGCTGATCCAGAGTCTATGTGAAGGAGGTGCTTGCCCTCAGCCTGACCCTGCTTCCCTGCTCTTTCGGGGTCCATCTGCCTGCAGGGAGCATGGGTCACGAGGCCCCACGGAGAGGACCTGATGAGGTTTGCTATGCTGCTAAGATGGTCTGATTTGGGTGAGGAAAGAGGTCTACCTTGTGGAGACACATTCGTTCTCCAAGTGGTTTCAACAAAAAGCAGTACCTTTCTGCCTGGTCCTATTTCTGTCTCTCAATGTGTTCTCATCTCAGATGTGGGAGAGAGGGGTATTACGTACTGATCCCTGAAACCTTGACCCTATAAGGAAAGTTAAGAACCAAGTCAGTCAATGGAAAGGTATATCTGACAAATAGGATATGGAGCCCCTACTGTGTGCAAGACACTGTTTAGGTGATGGGGACACGTGGAGAAGAAGGCAGATACCGCCTTTCCCTGGGAGCTATTTATAGTTCAACAGGCGTATAATCAATCCCCGCTTAACTACTTAGTCATATCTGTGATAAGTACAAAGTGCTGTGAGAGATCTCATCAAGATTCTCTGTCTTGGTCAATGTCTCCACCGGATGGGCAAGCCTCAGACCCAGGAACTACTCAACACTAACGCTGCCCCCTCCCCTCACTCCCAAACTGGACCATAGCTAATCCATCATCTAGTCCTAGCTACTTCATCTCCCCATCACCTCGCAGGGAAATCGGATTCTTCCCATCCCCACCAGCAACTCCACATGCTAATTTCCCAGGCGGTCTCTCCCCCGACTGCGGCAAATGGTCTTCCAATTGATCCACTCGGATCTACTCTTTTCTTTTTTTAAGCCATGTTTAACTGTGGTAAAATGAAAACCGCATAAAATTTACTGTTTTTACCATTTTTTAAATGTACAGCACAGTGGTATTAAGTACATTCATACCGTTGTGTGACCATCACCACCATCCATCTCCAAAACTCTTTTCTTCTTGCAAAACCGAAACTCTATACCCATCAGACCATAGCTCTCCGTTCCCCCTTCCCTCAGCTCCTGGCAACCACCATTCTACTTTTGGCCTCTATGAATTTGACCACACTAGGTAGCTACATAAGAGGAATCACACAAGATGTGTCTTTTGATGGCTGGCTTCCTTTGCTTAGCAGAGTCCTTGACTTCAAGTGTTTGACTTTCGTTCTACTATCTCCAGCACCTGGCACTGTTGAACAAATCAGCTCAAGAAAACTTGACTTGGACAGGTTCAGAGAAGGCATATGCCTGAGAAAGTGAGATCTGATCCAAGGACTGAAAAACAAGAAAGAATTCACCAGGCAAAACTGGAAGAGGTAGAAGATCCAAAACAGAAGGGCAGGAACTCAAAGCCCTCAGGTGACAAGGAGGCTGGTATATCTGCAAAACTGGAAAACAAACAACATAACACAGAACAAAGGCCATCGTCGGGGGAGCAGTGTGAACGGGAGGGGCGGGGGGGGGGGGGGTTCAGGTGATGGGCTGCCTGATGCAGCAGGACCTAAAGGCCTCAGCAAACTGATGTTCTCTGAAGACTCCCAATCCCAGCAAGTTCCCGTATAAACAGTACTACACTAGCGAGGGACTTTCCCAAAGAACTGTCTCTAAGCAGCTCTCCAAGACCACCCCTGACCCAGCACACACACACATAAGGACTGTGTGCAGGGCAATAACCCTAATTTCTTACATGCATTATTTCAATTAATCCTCCCAACACCTCTCTGAAGGAAATATTCTCTCCGGTCTAGAGGACAGTAAAGTGAAGCAAAGACAAGTTAAGCAACTGGTCCTAGGTCATTCAGCTGGTAATGAAAAGGCCTGAGATTTGGACAAAGATCCGTCTGCAACATCCATGATATTTTCACCAAGTCATGACCTTTTTTTTTTCTAACGTTTACTTAAATTCTGGTTCCAAAAGACAGTTCTATGTTTTTATGCATTACAGACACCAGCAGTCTAAGTTGTAGGTGATATTTTGGTAACAAAGGGTATTTTTTGCACAAAACATCAAAAAGTGGCTCATGCAGATTCAGGGCTCACTGTCCTTGTTGGGAGACTCAGGTCACAGCTCTGAGGTTCCCCAAGGAAGCCAGACTCTGGAGATGAAACCAGAGGAGCAACAGACAGTCAGTTACTGGTGGGAGATTCCCCTGAGCCATGTCACTGGCCACATGCAGTTCTTTGCATGTGACAGTGTGTCTGGTGGGTTCAACCTACACGTCATACAGTCACAGATTCAAAGGGGAGAAAAAAATAGCTAGCTAAAAATGGTTTAGAAAGACAGTGAAAGAGAACTGAGAATGGCATCAAATGTACTAGACCAGTGAAAAGGCAAACTACATAAAGACCAATAGAGCTATACAATAAAAGTTAAAGTCTATTAATTCCCATCGAGACACTGAGATCCTTGAACAGGGGTTGGAAAACTTTTCCTATAGAGGTCCAGATACTAAATATTTTAGACTCAACTGTGCCATGTGTAGCTCAAAGTAGCCACAGGCAGTATATAAATAAAGCTGTGCTCCCATAAAACTTTATTTACAGAAATACACGGTGAGCCTGATCTGACCTGCAGCCCGTAATTTGCCAAGCCCTGTAACTAAAGGTCAAAAACAAGTCTTCTCCAGATTTACAGATGTGGAGAACGAACTAGTGGGTATCAGTGGGGAGAAGGAAGCGGGGAGGGGCAATAGAGGGGTAGGGGATTAAGAGGTACAAAAAATTAGGTATAAAACAAGCTACAGGAATATATTGTACAACACAGGGAATATAGCCAATATTTTATAGTAACTATAAATGGAGTATAACCTTTAAAAGTTGTGAATTACTATATTGTACACTTGTAACTTATATAAGGTTGTACAGCAACTATATCTTAACAACAACAAAATAATAAAGAACGAGCCTCACATCCTTCAAAGCAATAACATAGAGCTTGGATTTCACACCAGAAGGGAAATTAAAATGTTTCCCAAACTTTTATATAATTTTCATAAAACCCTACTCTGTGAGGCAAATATCATTTTATCCCCATTCTACAAAAGAAGGAACTGAGGCTCAGAGACCTTTAAACAATTTGCACAGGGCCACCCAGGCCGTAAAGGGCAGGGCCAGGAGTAGAATCCAGGCATGCTGGGCTTTCAGCATTCAGGTGCTTTTCACCATGCCATAAGGAGATGGGCCTTGCGATGGAAAAGATCCAAAGGGGATTCAAGTCTGCAATCTTTAGGGGCAAGGGACAGAAACTCACTCAAACCAGCCAACTGGAAAAAGGACAGGTTACCATAAACCCAGGGAAATTGTGTAGGAACAAAGTACTCTGAGTCTTGGAGGGACCGAAAAGCCACTGGAAATCAAGGCAGCTATCTCTCCATGTCTTATCTCCCTCTTCCCATTCCTCGCTCCATCCCTCCCCATTTCCTTCCTTCCCTTCCTCCCCTCCTTCCCCCCTTCCCTTTCTCTCTCTTCCTCCTTCCCTCCCAACCTCCCTCTTCCAGAAGCCTGAGAGTCTCTCCTTTGCGCTTTCCTCAGGGATCTACAACAGTCTCCCTGCTCTACAAGCCGGTGTCCTCTGCTGGCTCTCAAGTACATGCCTTCACATCCCCAGGTGACATGAGAGCGAGTACACTGGCCAGAGTGGTACCGTTGCCCTGACGCCACCCTCTCCTTCTGCTCTAGACCCACAGCTTATGCCCAGTGTCTCTTTGTCCAAATTCTTGGGATGGAGCATCTAACTGGTCACAAGCAAGTACAGGGAATAACCAGGGGTGGGTCACAGACGCATCCTTAGTCCAATCAGCCACAGCCAAGGATGGAGTAGGCCTGTGACGCCAAACATTTAGGAATGGCCTGCCAGACCCACGGGTGAAAGCCAGTTCTTTGAGAAGCTGGCATTCACCTCAAACATACCTAACATCAGAAAGAGAGGAAGGATGATTGGGCTCTACAATGCGAGAGAAAGAGCAGACAGATTGGAGGCACGCAAAGCCAAGCTGGAACCAAAAAATTACTTAAAAGGAGTGGGACGTGTTTACTCAATTCGGGAAGAATCTGGAGGGCTTGGAGAGAGACCAAATGAGAGTGATAAAAATAATCAGATGCATGAAAAAATCCAATATGCGAAACTAAAAAAATACAATTGTGGCAAAGGCTGTTCTTATTTTACGTAAAGGGATACTACTCAACAGTTCAGAAAGCTGCTTTTTAACCCCATAAAGGGCAAATCACGAGGGAGTAAGAACCAAAGCAGGGGCACCTATTTGACTCAAAAGAGTTGACAGTAAATTCCAACAGGGGCTGCGAATGGGTACAAAAAAGTGTCTGAATCGACATAAATAACCTGGTATAAATCATCACCTAAATGTGTACACAGGATACATGGTGGCATGGCTGGGGTAAGTAGCACTGCAAAGATTTCTTCTTCACTTTATGAGAGACTTCAACGTGGAGATGCTAGACCAGGAAACCTCATTAATTTCTTTGATTTCTCTGTCCAAATGGTCCTTAGGCAACGAGAGATACACCTCTGCTCAAGTTCTGTTTTTAGCACGAGCACCGAGAACAGCTCTGTTTCTGCTTCTCCAAGCTGACCCAGATCTCTCAGCGTCTCTTAATGACGTGCTGAGATCTGAGGACAGTTTGTGATTTTGCTGTGATTTATCCTCCACAAATCTGAGCAGAGCGCACTATGGTACAGAAAGAACCTTCGTTGATTACCACGAGGAAGGGGCACATCCGAGACAGTTTTGCATCTTGATGGCTAAGACATCGTGGTAGGGGTAGAGGTGACACCCCATCTATTCCCTTTTCTCGATGTTCTACTAGTAAAAGAGTTGACCACTGGGGAAACAGTCTCAATGCTTTAGGCAATGAGTCTTAATGGCAGAATTATCTTTAAAGCTTTGTAAAATTTCATTTATTTATTTATTTATTTATTTATTTCCCAGGCCCCTACCCACAAAACTCCAATTCAGCATGTATGCCATTATATTTTTTTAATTTAATATGGATCTGGGAATTGCCCATCTGGAGAGCCCTTCAGATGGCTCTGTCATATAGTCAGCCCTGAGAACCGCTGGTTTAGGGCACGCAACATTTAAACAAGGACACCGACACTTTGGGCAAGGAGAAAAAGCAGAGGAATAAAGATCTCTATGGGCCAGCAAGTGAAGTTTGGAGCTGCCCATCCAGTGAGCTATCTGAAACAGAGCAGCTGAGTTACACATCCAAGAGGTGGCTCAGGAGAGAGGGCCGAATGCTGAGCCCCAGTGGAAACGTCAGAAGAGGAGGCTCATTTCTGCATCAGGGGAAGGAGGGTCTGAACAGACGTGAAGTTCCTCTGAAACCCCACGAATCCAAGATTCCCACAGGGGTAGAATGCCCGGAGGCCTCTGACATGGCTTTCCAGGCCCCTGTTCAGACGGAAGATGACACAAGGTTCTGGCAGTTCTACCACACACTGAACCTAACACTTGCTTTTCCCTTTTCCCTGAACACTTCTGCCCATCCCTTATCTATCAGAAGTCACTCCCAAATATTCACAGGGTGTTTTAAAAATAACCCCTTCCCCGAATACCTTCCTGAACTGAGTGTACACACATGTACTGTTTAACAAATGTACACCTAGGCATTCATCTCGAAGACAGTCCTCCAGGTCACTCCATGGCTTACTCCTGACTTTAATGAAGTTGTGGCCCAAAGGCCACCAGGTCCGAGACACCTGCCTGGGCCACTCCATCTCAGGTAGCCTCCTACACCAAGTACCGCTGGCTATCTGCCTCCCCCATCCTTCTTCACTGCACATACCATCACTTAATATCTATCTCTCCCATTAAGATACAAGCTTCCTGAGATCAAGGAGTCGGTTTTGCTCGCTGGTTACCTCCAGTACCTAGAAGAGCACCCAGCACAAAGTGAGTCCTCAGATCTTCATGGGCTGAACAATCAATGTAGGAATTGATCTATGTGCCAGCCACTTGCTGGTGACAGGCTGTAATGAGTTGACCTGGGCTCCCCCAAATTTGTTATGCTGACGCACGAACCCCCAATACCTCAGAACGGGACCCTTTTTGGAAATAGGGTAGTTGCCTATGTAATTAGTTAAGCTGAGGTCAGACTCCGATGAAGCGGGCCCCTAATCCAGTAATGACTGGTGTCCTTAGAAAACGGGGAATTTGGAAAGAAACATGCAGGCAAGAGAAGGCTGCGAAAGACTGGGGTGATGCTGCCACAAGTCGAGGAACTACCAGAAGTGGGGAGAGAGGCTGGAAAAGACCGTTCCCTAGCACCTTTGTGGGTCATGGCCCCGCCCACATCTGGATTGTGGACTTCCGGCCTCCAGAAATCTTAGCGACAATACGTTTCTTTTGTTTAAGCCACTTGGGTTGCGGCACTTTATTATGGCAGCCCTAGCAGGCTAATACACAGGGACTCCAAATTGAGGAAGTCACATTCAAGTCTAAAGCTGTTGACAGTCCCCATTTGGGTCACCCAAAACAAGGGGCTGCAGGCCAGTTTCGAAAAATGGGGTCTCCACTGAGTCTCCGAACACTGATAAAGGGTAGTAAGTGGTGGGAGTAAGTGGACAGCTAAGTGAGATGACCACTTTCCTGGGAAACACACTCAGGTGAATTCAGAGATACAGGCATGTTTACAACAAAACCAGTCAGTGGTGTCTCTTGCCTGGACCTTTCTACTTCCAGAACTGAGGGAGAGGCCAAAAGAGATCTTTGATAAACAAAGATGTACCCGTCGGGTTTTACAGTAACTATTAGCTGGGAGTAGCTCTTGCCCCATCCATCGAGCCTTTGGGAGGGACGTGAAAAACCAATCTGAACGGTTGTGCCATCCTCCTGGGTCCCAATGAACGGGCTTCTTGCCTTTTGGAAAAGGGCGAAGCCCACCCATGAGTGTGAAGGATGCAGAGTCTTCTTGCATTTAGCAAAGAGAATCCTGACTTTCAGATGTCTCACTGAGGCGCTACCCAGAAGGCAAGTCATTATTTCAACTCAGATGTCTTCCCAGAATACCCCCCTGTCATCTGCTTTCAAAAAAAACTGAAAAGATGATGTTGCTGGAAATGTCATCTGCCTGTTACGCAGAGGCGAAATCAAAGTGCTCTTTGTGTTAAATGTGACTATCATCACACTTGAAATCCAGAGCATAAATGTTACTAATACCCTCTGCAGTCACCCACCCAGTTATCAGCTGGAGGAGGCTGCAAAGACCGATTCAGATTTCGTAATTTCGCCTCTTATTTTTCCTTGTTCATTTAAAAATAGCACAGTGTTTTAATTGCACTCAACTTAATGTACTATACCTGCCAGTTCCAACACCCTTCATTATTTATATTGTTGGAAAAGCACTTAAAAATCAAATTGCATAATTTGTACTTGTACATCTTTAAGGGAGATTTCTCTCTGAAATTGTCAAGTAGCAGTGACAGCACTGCTCTGAGATATTAAACTTTAACAAGTTGGCAACCCCTAAACACATACGGAGAATAACGGAAACTGGTCATTAGTTATTTGAGTAGGTAGCTATTAAAATAGGAGTTGAAAAGTCAATCCCTGTCTATAATTTTTAGGAGCAAGGGGTCTAGGGCCAGCTTGCCCGAGTTCAAATCCCAGGTCTGCTGTTTACTAGCCCTGTGTCCTGAGGCCCGTGACTTAAACTTCCTGTGCTTTCTCTTTCTCCTCTGTTAAATAAGGACACTAATGATACCTACACCTCAAAGGAGTGTGGTTAAGATGAAATCAGATAACATACATAAACCTTTCAGAGTGGTGCCCGGCATACCGTAAGCACAATTTAAGCACTTGCTAAACTAAGTATTTCCCATAATATTAGTAACTACCACCACTCATATAACAATAATAATCCTTATTCCTTCACTCTATATTAGAGTGATTCTGTCAACTAGATTTGCACCAAATATTCCCTTTGGATTTCTATTTCTCAATTGTCATTCGGGGCGGGGCGTTCCCTGTGTTCTCAGAAAGTGTTTGCTAATTTGGAATTTTCACTTTGAGGATAATCTTTTAAAACTTCATAGAAGCACAATCCGGATCATCTGGACCGCTATCTTAGAGCGGAGCCCAATGTCACTGCCTGCTTCTGCACCTGGGTTTATGGTCATGCTGTTCCCAGGTTGTACCCACGACCTTAAGTGTCCTGGGCTAGTGAGAACAGAACAAAGACTGGATACCTAAATGACGCCGTGACACCATACAACGGCCAAGGATGCAAAGTGGTTTGGGGCTCTCTAGTGAGAAGAGAGGAAAGCAAGGAAAAGCAAGCCATAACGTGGCACACGGGCATCCCGAATTCTATGAAACCACGGTCCACCCCATATTTATGCTGGGAGAGTAACACAGCACCACCTGACATAATAAAATCATGTTGATAGTTTGAACTTTTTGTTGCTTGTGCAGTTTTGTTAGAAATATTATATACATCTGTGTATTGTACTATTCCAGTTGATTCAAGCTATCTCTTCACAGACGTTGCACCAAGGTGCACATGTAAGTAACATTATAATGAGAATTATTTACGTCTGTGAAAACTGTGCTGCTTGGGAGAGGGCTGGCAAGATACTCAAGCTGAAGGACCTTAGCCTAAAGAGAGATACATGGAGCAAATGGCCTGTGATCTGGCCCCGGCCTCTCTCCCCTCCCCGAGCACCCCAGGCTATTCCCTGTCACCAGGCCTCTACTATTTCCTCCAAATGGGAAACTGTCGCACAACTCTCAGATCCCTCTAAGACCCATCCATGGAAGTCCTCCAACTCCAGCAGGCAGAACTTAGCTCTTCTTTGACTAGTTCTGTCGCCCTGCATGCAGCCTTCCATTTCAGCAACTATCTCTTTGTGTGAAACCCTCTCTGGTCACATCTGTGTTCTCAGAAAACAGAAGGTTGCTGCAAACCAGAGACCACAGATCCTTTTTTTTTTTTTTTTAACGTCTTTATTGGAGTATAATTGCTTTACAATGGTGTGTTAGTTTCTGCTTTGTAACAAAGTGAATCAGTTATACATATACATGTATCCCCATATCTCTTCCCTCTTGCGTCTCCCTCCCACCCTTCCTATCCCACCCCAAGACCACGCATCTTTGAATTGCTGGATCTACACCAACTAACGTATAATGTGCCGTAAAGCAGAAGTTCGGTGAAAATACACCTGTGAGTGTATCACCTACTGTGGGCCAGACATTCTGCTGTGTGCCTGTCGCTGTGTTATCTGGACCCAAGGGAACACCAGAGACGTGTGGTTTGATTTCACTGGGACTTGGGAAGCCAATCCTTAGCCCATAGTGACACCAACAGGGACTTCCCTGGCAGTCCAGGGGATAAGACTCCGTGTTTCCACTGCAAGGGGCATGGGTTTGATCCCTGGTGGGGGAACTAAGATCCCACAAGCTGTGTGGCACAGCCAAAAAAATAAAAAGTGACACCAACACAGGAAGTTCATCCCAGGTTTCCTGGTTCCAACCCACCGTGTAAGAGGAACAGTAACAGTGGTGGAAATAACAGTAGGTAACACATTATAAGCTCCCATGTAACAAGTATTATGCTAGGCGCTCTGCATTTTTATTTTAGCCTTAGAACACGGTAAGACATGTGCTGTCATCACCTCCATTTTTAGAGGCGAGGAAACTGAGGGACAGAGTGATAGGCAATGTACCAAAAAGTCACACAGCTGCTAAATGGTGGAGACGGTAAGTGAACCATCTACCATGCCTGCCTCTCTTCCCAGCAGTCTGACTGTACACCACCAGGAGAGCGGGGACCCTCTCTGTAGCCCTTCCTGAAAGGCCCAACTGTGGGTCCAGAACTACTAGAATAGAATTGTTTTAACGGAGGTAAAGCCTCCACAGAGTCTAGGACATGGCAGCATCTTCATATTACTAGTGCTGGGAGCAACAGTTGTAATAGTAACAAGACTGCTCTAGCTGGAAGGCTGTCCCTTGCCACGGCAGCCAGGAGAGCGGGGAGGTGCTGAAAGTAAACTATTCCGAGATACTAACATAAGAGTTTTACAGTGAGAAGGTCTTTAGTAAGACACGGAGCAAGACGTAGTACCAAATGTGCTTGCCCTTAAGTCAGCAGCATCAGAAATCATCACGGGTGGTACCCAAGGTGAATACAGATTGTGTCTGGGGACGGAGTGTCGTATGACCCCTCTCTCTGGAATTCCTTCTCTCTGGCACCTGTTCCCTTTCTCAGCCCAAGCTCCCCACCACCGACACCTTGACAACAAACTAAGAGGAAATGTGAGAAAACCATGATACAATGACAGAGACCAATTAGAGCACAAAGACTGGCCCCGGGCTATCCATGTGTTTTATACCCTCGTGTCCCTGGTACCCACAGGGCGCAACCTACCCTCAAGGAACAAGACTGATGCAGGAGACCCCTTGAGGACCTTTTCTTTGAGGACTAATCTCATGTTTCACTGGCTTCCTAAGTAGTACTGCCTATTAGCAACGGAGTGGCTCATTTAGGAACAGTTATGGCTGCACAGAATGCCATGGGGACTGCGGAATTTCAGGACCTAGCTCATTGGGGGTCACTATGTTGTCATGACAAGTTTCTCATTAGTTACGAGTCAGGCACCCAGGGGTGGAGAAAAATGTTGCCAAGTCAGCTAAGTGTCTCCAAGAAGCAGAGAACCTATTACATAATGCGACCCTCTCCTCCCAGCAACCTCCTGCATATCTGGCCAAGATGGCACGCCAATCCTACCTGCCTTCCTACGGTCGCCTTCCCTTTCTCCACCCCCAACGCCTCCTGCTGTTCCAGCCAAGGCTCTGAGCTTTTTACTTCACTGCCTTAAGGTGCCCTATGACATCTGCTGAGGGTCCACAGCATTTTGAGTCTTCATTTTGATGACTTCCTAGGGTGGAACCGCCATGCTTCTCCAGACTCCTCACAGCAGAGGTTTCCCTGGGAATAAGCATGTAATCAAGACAGAGCCCACTGAAATCCATCCTTAAACTCTGCACACAGGGAGGGGGAGGAAAGGAGCATCTGGCTCAGGAAGGTGTGGGGGGGCAGCTGGCATAGGTCCCGGAGATGACAAAGGCAGCATGATGGGGACCTAGAAACCCTGGGCGCTAGGTGGGTGCGGAGCCGACATCAGGGCACTAATATGCAAGAGGCACCCAGAGCGATTCTGCCTGAAATGCTGACAGCAGATCCGCCTAGAGGCATCTATGAAAGTGTGTGGAAATTCCTGAAAATAGGAATATGAGGAACACGTGTTATCAAACTGCATTCAAAATTGCATCGCTAATACCCAAATTATGGAATCCAAGCATGCCGCACTGGGACATCTGGGGGAGCAGGGGTTTTCTATGTTTGACATACTCCAGAAATAATGGCATCAGAATCAACTGTGAGGTTTGTCCAAATGCACGTCCCCAGGCCATAACCTCAGTCTGACTGAACCAGAATCCCAGGCAAGGGTCTCAGGAATGTGCCATTTTTAACAAATCTCCTCTGTGGATTTTATTCCCACTGAAGACGGAGATCACTGCTGTATAAAGTTGTGGAATCAGATCTGGGTTCTAGGTCTGGTCCTGAGGATGAGGACAGCTTTGGAAGATGTCCCTCATCTAAGCAATGTCCCTGCTGAGGGCTGAATGTGGGTCTGGTGCTCGCATGCCCACAACCTTGTAGAAAACAGAGAAATAACCCTGACACCAATAAAGCAAAGAGCACGCAAGTCATGTTTTCACAGCGCCTCAACTTTCTCAGCTGTAAAATGTGGACGATCCCAGCACGACCCCACCTGGTTGTGCAAGACTCAAACAAGAGGGAGACAGACGTGGAGAGCAACTAGCAGAAGGTTTGGCACAGGATAACGGCTCAAAAGATGCTATATTCATCTATGACAGTATCTATCGATCCATCTACCTGCACGGAGTGCGTATAAATTTACCAAGTGTACAAAGATGCAGCAAAACATGGCAAATGACTCTCCTTTCTGCGGGCACCTGAATCTTTAACCCGCCACAGCTCAGGGACACAGCAGGCAACGTGGTCCACAGTTGACCAGGGCCTGAGACTCAATACTTCCTCTCGTGAACTAGAGCTTAAGGAACCAGCTTAGGACTGCCTGACTCTCTTTCCCTGGCATATCCAATCCATCACCAAGTCCCACAGGTATCACAATATATCCCGAATCCAAATACTTCTTAGCACCTCCACTTGGGAACACCATGGCCTGGACAAACACCAGCTCTGTCTGGGGAGACAACAGCCTCCACTCCGGTTCCGACTACAAAATTCCTCCCAGCCAACACTCTCTCCACACAGCAGGGCCGTGCTCTGAGCCCATCGATGTAGGGTTCCAGCATTTAGCAAATAAAAATACAGAATGCCAGTTATGTCCAAACTACACAATTAACTGTGGTTTATCCTCAATTCAAATTTAACTGGCCACCCTGTATTTTTTTTTAAATATAAATCTGATTCTTTTTTTTTAATTAATTAATTTATTTATTATTTTTGGCTGTGTTGGATCTTCGTTTCTGTGCGAGGGCTTTCTCTAGTTGCGGCGAGCAGGGGCCACTCTTCATCGCAGCGCGCGGGCCTCTCGCTGTCACGGCCTCTCTTGTTGCGGAGCACAGGCTCCGGACGCGCAGGCTCAGTAGTTGTGGCTCACGGGCCAAGCCGCTCCGCGGCATGTGGGATCCTCCCAGACCAGGGTCCGAACCCGCGTCCCCTGCATCGGCAGGCAGACTCCCAACCACTGCGCCACCAGGGAAGCCCGCCACCCTGTATTTTATCTGGCAACCCTCTACCAATGGCTTCCTGCTGCACTCAGAATCAAAACCCATCTCCTTACTAGCGTCTGTGCGGCCCACACCACTGGCACTGGCCCTCTGCTCTCACCTCCTCCTCCTTGCTGTCCCTTGAGTACATCAATCTTGCTGGGCCTCCGGATGGCTACACGTGTCATTCCTTCTATCTGGAACACTATTCCCTCAGATCCCAGCTTGGTTCCATCCCCTGGCTCCATTCAGCCCTCTGATCCAAGACGGCCTCTTCAAGGAAGTCCTCCCTGTCCCAAAACCCCACTCTCCATCAGCCCCTCGGGCTCCATTTCTTTACCTTGATTATTTTATAACATTCATTGCTAGTGGACAGAATTTCCTATCCATTGCCCTTATTAGAAAGCAAGTTTTATGAGCACAAAGACTCTCTTAGTCATGAATGTACCCCCAGAGCTGAGGACAATGGGTGGCACATAATAGGTGCAAAATAAACAGCCATGGAGTGAAGGAATGTTGGAAAAGGCATTGCATCCCACTCCGCTCAAGACAGCTGCACAGAAACCTTGCCAGCCCGAAACACCGGGAGGTGGGGGAACGGCTCAGGTACAGCTCGTGCTGGCCAAGTGTGGCAGGACGGGAGGGGGCGGGGAGGCAGTAAGAGGACCTGTTCATCAGGTAGGCGCGATGCCAACCTGGGACGCCTACCTAAGAAGTCGAAATATCCCCAAGGCCAATTCTTGTCCTATTATTCCTCAAGAAAAGGGCCCTCACAAGGAAAACAAATCTATGGTTACCAAAGGGGAAAGGGTGGTGGGGGGCGGGTGGGTGGAGGGATAAATTAGGAATTTGGGATTAGCAGATGCACACTACCATGTATGAAATAGATAAACAAGGACCTACTGTACAGCACAGGGAACGATACTCAATTCTTGTAACAACCTATAATGGAAAAAAGAATCTGAAAAATATATATACATATGTATGTATAACTGAATCACTTTGCTCTACACCTGAAACTAACACAACACTGTAAATCAACTACACATCAATTTTACCTCAATTTTTAAAAAAGGGCCCTCAATCAGCTTCTCTCCATGGATGGTAAACAATAAAACGTCATGCCTGCAGAGAACTTCCATATGTTCGTTTTCTCCCAGGATTCACTGCAACCACACGTGGGAGGTCTGACTGTCCTCATTTTACTGGGGAGGAAATCAAGGCTCAGAAAGGTTAGGTAACTTACCCAAGATCACACAGCTAGGAAGTAACCAAGTCAGGATTTAAACACAGTGAAACGTAGCCAGTTCAGAGTAGGGACTCAAGAGCCGGAACGCCTGGGATGACACCCAGGCCTGACGCCCTCTCTACCATAACGCCCATCTATAAAGCAGCCGCAAGAACAGCAGTACTTGCCTCACGGAGACACGCTGAAGATTAGAAGAGTCCCAAATGCTGAGAACACCGCCTGGCACAAAGGAAGCAGAACCTGCGTGGTAAGCACCTCTTTAAGCTTAGATTTTGAGAGTCCAAATCCCTCGTGTGTTGCACTGCTCTGAACACTTCCTCTGGCTCCTGCCCCTCCTTCACTGGCGACGTCGGCCCCTCTCCGACCCCTCTCTCTGAACCTTCTCCAGTTCAGGAGGAGCTTTGCAAGACTTTTATGTCTCTCTTGAGCACATACCCAAATGTAAAAACACTACATTAAACACCAGGCCCTGGTTTAGAGCTCCAAGCCAGTAAATTAAAAATTATAGTTCCCACAGTAACCATCTCTCTTCCTACCGTGCCCATTTTTAGAACTGTGTATTACTGTAAGGGTTGACAAATTTACCGCCTGCCTGCATGTCTGTGTGTGCGTGTGTCTGGCTAACTTATGAGGAATGCAAAAATTCATTCCAAACTGTTCTGACTTTGGGGAGATAAAATTCTCAGCCACAGTCATGCGGTAGTGATCTCTCTCTGCCTGTGGTCCATTTCCTATAACAGGAGTCACTACACACTGAACCCGGATGGATGATCAAGGAGCCATACTCCATCCTCTGCTCCTGTGCATCGTGGAACAGGAAGCCGCAAGCCAGCACGATTCCTGGGGCTTGTGTCATGCTGTGTGTCTGGGGGCTGACTTCAAACACTGCTGGACTTCCAGGATTTGGTTTGGCAAGTATCAAGATAGATAAAAGCACAGAGATGAGACAGAGATGGGGGAAGAAAGAAGAAGAAAAAAAGGCATGGAGCAGCAGGCTGGGAGGAGAAATTGAGGGAGACAAAAAGGGAAGGGGGATCTCTGGGGAAAAAACAAACAAAAAGGGAAGAGGAACTGCAGGTAGTCCAAAAAGTAGAAAAGACCAAAGGAAAGAAGGAGTGCTGGGCCAGGGCCCAAGAGAAGGGAGTAAGTAGAAGCATAAAGAGGAAACAAACAAACAAAAAAGAGTATAATTAAAATGGACGGGACCTGGCCTGAGGAGCAGCAGCGGGAGATTCAAGAGTAGGGTGGTGTGAAAGAGGGCAACAGCAGAAGCAAGAAAAACTACAATCCTGCAGCCTGTGGAACAAAAACCACATTCACAGAAAGACAGACAAGATGAAAAGGCAGAGGGCTATGTACCAGATGAATGAACAAGATAAAACCCCAGAAAAACAACTAAATGAAGTGGAGATAGGCAGCCTTCCAGAAAAAGAATTCAGAATCATGATAGTGAAGATGATCCAGGACCTTGGAAACACAATGGAGGCAGAGATCCAGAAGAAGCAAGAAATGTTTAACAAAGACCTAGAAGAATTAAAGAACAAACAAACAGAGACGAACAATACAATAACTGAAATGAAAACTACACTAGAAGGAATCAATAGGAGAATAACTGAGGCAGAAGAACGGATAAGTGAGCTGGAAGACAGAATGGTGGAATTCACTGCTGCGGAACAGAATAAAGAAAAGAGAATGAAAAGAAATGAAGACAGCCTAAGAGACCTCTGGGACAACATTAAACGCAACAACATTCACATTATAAGGGTTCCAGAAGGAGAAGACAGAGAGAAAGGACCAGAGAAAATATCTGAAGAGATTACAGTCGAAAATTTCCCTAACATGGGAAAGGAAATAGCTACCCAAGTCCAAAAAGCGCAGCGAGTCCCATACAGGACAAACCAAAGGAGAAACACGCCAAGACACATAGTAATCAAGTTGGCAAAAATTACAGACAAAGAAAAATTATTGAAAGCAGCAAGGGAAAAATGACAAATAATATATAAGGGAATCCCATAAGGTTAACTGATTTCTCACCAGAAACTCTACAAGCCAGAAGGCAGTGCCATGATATACTTAAAGTGATGAAAGGGAAGAACTTACAACCAAGATTACTCTACCAGGCAATGATCTCATTCAGATTCGATGGACAAATCAAAAGCTTTACAGACAAGCAAAAGCTAAGAGAATTCAGCACCACCAAACCAGCTCTACAGCAAATGCTAGAGGAACTTCTCTAAGTGGGAAGCACAAGAGAAGAAAAGGACCGACAAAAACAAACCCAAAACAATTAAGAAAATGGTCATAGGAATATACATATCAATAATTACCTTAAACGTGCATGCAATGCTCCAACCAAAAGACACAGGCTTGCTGAAGGAATACAAAAACAAGACCCATATATATGCTGTCTACAAGAGACCCACTTCACACCTAGGGACACACACAGACTGAAAGTGAGGGGATAGAAAAAGATATTCCATGCAAATAGAAATCAAAAGAAAGCTGGAATAGCAATACTCATATCGTAAAAAATAGACTTTAAAGAATGCTACAAGAGACAAGGAAGGACACTATATAATGATCAAGGGATCAATCCAAGAAGAAGACATAACAATTATAAACATATATGCACCCAACATAGGAGCACCTCAACACATAAGGCAACTGCTAACAGCTATAAAAGAGGAAATCGACAGTAACATAATAATAGTGGGGGACTTTAACACCTCACTTACACCAATGGACAGATCATCCAAAATGAAAATAAATAAGGAAACACAAGCTTTAAAGGACACAATAGACCAGATAGATTTAATTGATATTTATAGGACATCCCATCCCAAAACAGCAAATTACACTTTCTTCTCAAGTGCGCACGGAACATTCTCCAGGATAGATCACATCTTGGGTCACAAATCACGCCTCAGTAAACTGAAGAAAATTGAAATCATAACAAGCATCTTTTCTGACCACAATGCTGTGAGATTAGAAATGAATTACAGGGAAGAAAACGTAAAAAACACAAACACATGGAGGCTAAACAATACGTAACTAACTAACCAAGAGATCACTGAAGAAATCCAAGAGGATATCAAAAATTACCTACAGACAAATGACAATGAAAACACGACGATCCAAAACCTACAGGATGCAGTAAAAGCAGTTCTAAGAGGGAAGTTTATAGCTATACAAGCCTACCTCAAGAAACAACAAAAATCTCAAATAAACAATCTAACCCTACACCTAAAGGAACTAGAGAAAGAAGAACAAACAAAATCCAAAGTTAGCAGAAGGAAAGAAATCATAAAGATCAGAGCAGAAATAAACGAATTAGGAACAAAGAAAACAATAGCAAAGATCAATAAAACTAAAAGCTGGTGGCTCTTTGAGAAGATAAACAAGTTGACAGACCATTAGCCAGACTCATCAAGAAAAAGAGGGAGAGGACTCAAATCAATAAAATTAGAAATGAAAAAGGAGAAGTTACAACAGACACCGCAGAAATACAAAGCATCCTAAGAGACTACTACAAGCACTCTAGGCCAATAAAATGGACCACCTGGAAGAAATGGACAAATTCTTAGAAAGGTATAACCTTCCAAGAATGAACCAGGAAGAAATGGAAAATATGAACAGACCAATCACAAGTAATGAAATGGAAACTGTGATTAAAAATCTTCCAACAGGGCTTCCCTGGTGGCGCAGTGGTTGAGAGTCACCTGCTGATGCAGGGGACACGGGTTCGTGCCCCGGTCCGGGAAGATCCCTAATGCCGCGGAGCAGCTGGGCCCGTGAGCCATGGCCGCTGAGCCTGCGCGTCCAGAGCCTGTGCTCCGCAACGGGAGAGGCCACAACAGTGAGAGGCCCACGTACCGCAAAAAAAAAAAAAAAAAAAACTTCCAACAATCGAAAGTCCAGGACCAGATGGCTTCACAGGTGAATTCTATCAAACATTTAGAGAAGAGCTAACACCCATCCTTCTCAAACTCTTCCCAAAAATTGCAGAAGAAGGAACACTCCCAAACTCGTTCTATGAGGCCACCATCACCCTGATACCAAAACCAGACAAAAATACTACAAAAAAAGAAAATTACAGACCAATATCACTGATGAACGTAGATGCAAAAATCCTCAACAAAATACTAGCAAACAGAATCCAACAACATACTAAAAGGATCATACACCATGATCAAGTGGGATTTATCCCAGGAATGCAAGGATTCTTCAATATACGCAAATCAATCAATGTGATACATCATATTAACAAATTGAAGAATAAAAACCATATGATCATCTCAGTAGATGCAGAAAAAGCTTCTGACAGAATTCAACACCCATTTATGATAAATACTCTCCAGAAAGCGGGCATAGAGGCAACCTACCTCAACATAATAAAGGCCATATACGACAAACCCACTGCAAACATCATTGTCACTGGTGAAAAACTGAAAGCATTTCCTCTAAGATCAGGAACAAGACAAGGATGTCCACTCTCACCACTATTATTCAACATAGTTTTGGAAGTCCTAGCCACAGCAATCAGAAGAAAAAGAAATACAAATTGGAAAAGAAGAAGTAAAACTGTCATTGTTTGCAGATGACATGATACTATACATAGAGAATCCTAAAAATGGCACCAGAAAACTACTAGAGCTAATCAACGAATTCGGTAAAGTTGCAGGATACAAAATTAATGCACAGAAATCTCTTGCATTCCTATACACTAATGATGAAAAATCTGAAAGAGAAATTAAGGAAACACTCCCACTTACCACTGCAACAAAAAGAATAAAATACCTAGGAATAAACCTACCTAGGGAGACAAAAGACCTGTATGCAGAAAACTATAAGACACTGATGAAAGAAATTAAAGATGATACCAGCAGATGGAGAGATATACCATGTTCTTGGATTGGAAGAATCAATATTATGAAAATGACTATATTACCCAAAGCAATCTACCTATTCAATGCAATCCCTGTGAAATTTCCAATGGCATTTTTGATGGAACTAGAACAAAAAATCTTAAAATTTGTATGGAGACACAAAAGACCCCAAATAGCCAAAGCAGTCTTGAGGGAAAATAACGGAGCTGGAGGAATCAGACTCCCTGACTTCAGACTATACTACAAAGCTACAGTAATCAAGACAATATGGTACTAGCACAAAAACAGAAACATAGATCAATGGAACAAGATAGAAGGCCCACAGATAAACCCACACACCTATGGTCAACTACTCTATGACAAAGGAGGCAAGGATATGCAATGGAGAAAAGACACTCTCTTCAATAAGTGGTGCTGGGAAAACTGGACAGCTACATGTAAAAGAATGAAATTAGAACACTCCCTAACACCATACACAAAAATAAACTCAAAATGGATTTGAGACCCAAATTTAAGACCTGACACTATAAAACACTTAGAGGAAAACATAGGAAGACACTCTTTGACATAAATCACAGCAAGATCTTTTTTGATCCACCTCCTAGAGTAATGGAAATAAAAACAAAAGTAAACAAATGGGACCTAATGAAACTTCAAAGCTTTTGCACAGCAAACGAAACCATAAACAAGATGAAAAGACAACCCTCAGAATGGGAGAAAATATTTGCAAATGAATCAACGGACAAAGGATTAAGCTTCAAAATACATAAACAGCTCATGCAGCTCAATAATAAAGAAAGAAGCAATCCAATCCAAAAATGGGCAGAGTACCTAAATAGGCATTTCTCCAAAGAAGACATACTGATGGTCAAGAAGCACATGAAAATCTCAACACCACTAATTATTACAGAAATGCAAATCGAAACTACAATGAGGTATCACCTCACACCAGTTAGAATGGGCATCATCAGAAAATCTACAAACAACAAATGCTGGAGAGGGTGTGGAGAAAAGGGAACCCTCTTGCACTGTTAGTGGGAATATAAATTGATACAGCCACTATGGAGAATAGTATGGAGGTTCCTCAGAAAATTAAAAGTAGAACTACCATATGACCCAGCAATCCCACTACTGGCATATACCCAGAGAAAACCATAATTCAAAAAGACACATGCACCCCAGTGTTCACTGAAGCCCTATTTACAATAGTCGGGTCATGGAAGCAACCTAAATGCCCATCGACAGGCGAATGGATAAAGAAGATGTGGTACATATATACAATGGAATATTACTCAGCCATAAAAAGGAACGAAATTGGGTCATTTGTTGAGACATGGATGGATCTAGAGACTGCCATACAGAGTGAAGTAAGTCAGAAAGAGAAAAACAAGTATCGTATATTAACGCACGAATGTGGAACCTAGAAAAATGGTAAAGATGAACCGGTTTGCAGGGCAGAAATAGAGACACAGGCGTAGAGAACAAACGTATGGACACCAAGGCGGGGAAGCCGCGGGGTGCGGGTGTGGGTGGGGTTGTGATGAACTGGGCGATTGGGACTGGCATGTATACACTGACATGTATAAAACTGATGACTAATAAGAACCTGCTGTATAAAAAAAAAAATTCAAAAATATATAAAATGGAGAGAAAAACGATATGAATAAATAATCTTTTAAATACTTATAAATACATCTTCCACAATTCATGTTAAAGAACTTTTACCCATAGACGTTCAATACACATCATTTCCCCATGTACTAGATGCTTCCATGGGTAATCCTATCACGGGGTGAAGGGAGGAGCCAGGCAGGCCAGGGGCCAACACAGGCTTCACCCTATGCTCTATGACTTTCAGCAAGTTGGTGGACCTCTGTAGGCCTAAGTTTCCTCATCTAAATTGAGGATAACAGTCTTGTCCCGTGGGTGGTCATGAGGATTGAGTGCACACATGTAGAGACACAGAGTGCCATATAAACATCAGAGCTGTACACATTTTAGTGATTGCTCTGGTCACTCAGTCCTCCCAACCACCCCAGATGGAGGCATCTGCAGCCCCAGTCAACCCTTGAAGATGCTGGTACCCAAGTTAGTACACCCAGTAATCAACAGGAGACGGAATTCAAACACACTCCGTGCTCCTTAGACTAGAGACCATGGGGGAGGGAAAGAGAGCATGGAGGTGAGAGAGAAAAAAAAAAAAAAGAGGGAGAAGCATCCTTTTCCCCTTAGTTAGATGGCAGACACGAAAAGGCAAAGAAATCAGAGAACAGGGAAGAGAAAAAAGGGGTGGGCTGGGTAGAGAGATCCCGAGACCTTGACAAAGGCAACCAAGTTGAAGGTCAGCATTTGGACCATCTCCCATCTGGCCTAGTGGGTCCCTCTAGCCAGCGAGGCCAGCCCTGGGAGGGGGTCCCACTGGGCTGGTCCTCCCACACAGCATCTATCCACCCAACACTCTTCTGGACTCATCCAGCACCACAAAGCCACTGCCGCTGCACAGAACAGGGGCTCCTATGGACCCTGCTTTGGATCCTCTTCAAAGCACGAGGGTCCCTTTCTAGTTCCAGAAGCTGCGTTAGAGCCGGTGAGGCAGCAGGCCCGACGGCCCTCGCCTGGGGAGGCCCAGCCTGACTGTGCGGCCCTGGCAGTTGCACACATCACCCTCTGGCTTGAGAACAGAGTAAATTTCTGTGGACGTTATCAAGAGAGAATGAATACTGAAACCCCACAAGGACTCCATGCCGTTGCTTTCCACGTGCTGTAAGCGGAGGTGGAGGCATCCCCAACCGCAACATGTTAATCCAATTGACATTTGGGGGAGGAGAAGGAGAGGCTGCTGGTCAGGAAGAGCGGTTTCACACTTTTCCAAAAGATGGGAAGAAGGGGAGAATTAAAAATAGATTTGGTGTTGCCTTAACACTACAAGCCACGCACACGACACTGATCAGAGAGAATCAGTGTGGCTGAGTATGGGACGCGGCGGTACCAGTGGACTCATTTCTCACCAGCAAATATTGACTGTGCAGTAAGAACGCCTGTGAGCCCGAAACTGGAACACGGCCCTTCACAGGCCAGGAGTGGGCAAGTCAGCAAGCAAAATACATGCCTGTCGGCTCACATGCGTACACCTCCCTACACGCTCAACACAAAAACTGGCCAAGCCCCATTCATCTCTCCTAAGCCTCCCGGTGTGTCGTGGCCCATCACGGCTGACTTTTAACAAGCAGTGGCAAAGGTTATGACTCCTCTTAACACTTGACCTCCTCCTATTCTCTGGGCCCTTCGATGGTTCTGACATGGACCCAACGGGAGACCCCTAAGGAACCAGGGAGGGCCAGGGCCTGGGAGGGGGGTCCCTGCTCTTCTCCAGGCAGCACCAAGAACTCTGGGGGAGCAGGACTCTTCCTGCCTCTGCACCCACGTTCCTTCTTCTGTGTTTCAGTTTCTGTAATATACCTTTAAAGGCAAGCATCTCCCTTGTTATTCCAATAATTCATTCCTGAAAATAAAATGCCGTGTGCCACAAAGCTAACAGGGAACCAATTTCCCACAATTTTCACTGGGAAAAGTTATAATTAAAATTATAAATTAAGATTGTAATTAAAACTTAACAATGCATTAGATGTGACGCCAACTCCCTCCCCTCCCGATTTCCTAAAATGAAATAAAGACATCATAAACATAAAACACCTGTACAGAAGTGACAAATTCTCTTGCGAGGATGTAAAAATGCTAAAAAAGAAAACAAACCCGGTGCTTCCTGATCAGAACACCGTCCACGCGGCTGTCAGCGTGAGGCCGCCACCTGGCTGTTCTCATCTCCGGCAGCACCCCAGGCCCACGTCCCCAGTTTGTTGGTGCTTGGAGGCTTCTCAGAATGTCTACACACAGTTCCAATTTTCTACCAGTTGTATCTGGTCTAGGACTTAATACTTACCGTAATACATTATCTTATTTAAAATAGTATATTGATTTTTGCAGCATAAACATTTTCCCTATGTAAACATCATCCCCCGAAATATGCTATCGAGATATGTGCTTTGTATAAAGTTTAGGTATTTAATAACGGGGCAGCAGCATTATCCACAGTCCCCCGCTCCCCATAAGGTGGAAGAACCCAAATATTCATCCAAAGATGAATGGATAAACAAAATGCGGTGCCTGCATACGAGGGCACATCACTCAGCCTTGAAAAGGAGGGAAATTCTGACACATGCCACTGTGTGCACGAGCCTTAATGATGTTTTGCCAAATAAAATAAGCCAGACCCGAAAGGACAAATAATGCCCTATTCCACATACGTGAGGTACTTACAATAGGCAAATTTATGGAAATCAAGTAGAACTGAGGTTATCAGGGGCCGGTGGAGGGGAAATGAGAAGTTGCAGTGATGAACCAGTTTTGGAAATGAATCGTGGTGATGGTTACACACCATTGTGAATGTCCTTAATGCCATGGAAGGTACACTTAAAAATGGCTGAAGTGGTAAATTTTGTCATGTATGTATATATATCGTTTTGGGGGGTTTTTTCGGTTTGTTTTTCTGGTTTTTCTTTTGGGCTGTGCCACGCTGCATGCAGGATCTTAGTTCTCCAACCAGGGATCAAATCTGGGCCCCGTGCAATGAAAGCACAGAGTCCTAACTACTGGACCACCAGGGAATTCCCTATGTTATGTATACTTGATGACAATTAAAACAAGAGGCACTCTACTTGGAAAACCTCAACCCCGAAGTAGGCTGTAGGTAGTAGGTTATCAATATCTGGACGTGGTAAATTTTGGAATGAGTTTTTTCTTGGTGACATAGCAGCTTGGTAAGTGGCATAGAAAAGAGGGCTCATTGGTGAGAGAAGGTTTTCAAGAAATGTGGGCCGGCTAAAATATTTTAGAGGTTCTCTCCTCCTTTTCATAAACATACTGAAAACCTAGAGAGATTGGAATCACCATCCTTAGTGATGCCATCCCAGGGGTGATCCCTAAGCAGTCTTGTTTCTAGCCTCTGTTTGGAAAGACCGCTCTCTGTTTGCCTCATACCAGCTACGGGGGTGAGAGCAATGGTCCCTATAACATCGCCATGCCTGCCTCTCATGAGCCTGTCTGCAAGGTGCTGGCCAGAGCATCTGAAATGACAGAAGGCAGAGATACGGATACTGTTCAGGTGGCTTGAATCACCTGATGCCTCCTGACTGATGAACAGAGTGAGGACGTAGTGGGAAGTTAACCCTTGTTCACCTCAAACTTTTTTGGCCACTACTGTTACCTAACAAAATCATGTAAGGTTTTTGCATGACCCAATTGATTTAGGTAAATTCGCACAAAAAAAAGAAATATGATTAGGTAGTCCCCCTTGGTCCCTTCCAACTATAAAAGTTGACACTTAACCTTATCTCTGAAATGGCTAGTTGTAGTCTTGGCATGGCTGCCACTGACTCTGGGGTAGAGAGGCCAGGATGGGGAATCAAAGAAATCAGAGTTTGGGACTATCATTTGAGACTAAGAGAAGTAGTTAAGTCCTCATTGGGCATCTTCTGTGGATGGTGTTGAGTCCTTTCTGCCCTATATTCAGTTCAGCAAAAATCACCGTGTCCCATAACATAGTGCCAGACAGCTGGACTAACTTTCTTAACAACCAACCAACCACCACCTGAGGCAGGAGAGGAAGGGACCACACATTCTATGATTTTTTTTTTTTCAAGATTTTTCCCTAACATTTTCTTATGAGAGTTTTCAAACATACAGTAACGGTAAAAGAATTTTACAGTGAACATGTATATCCCTACACCTACACTCTACCATTATTAACATCTTACCACACTTGCTATATCATACCTACCTATCCTTCTAGTCATCCATCAACCCATTTTTTAAATGCATTTCCAAACAATAAGTTACTCGTCAGCCCATTATTCTCTAGCCACTTTGGTATGTACTGTATTAACTTGGGTTTAATAAAGTTACATACAACGAAATGCACAGACCAACCATTGGTGAGTTTTGACAAATATCTGTACCTATGTAACCCAAACCACCTTTAAGATACAGACCATATTGGGCTAATGATGTAATTCACTCAACCGACTTCCCACTCAACCTCTGCCCACACTCCCCACATGTAAGCACTTTTTAAATTTATTTCCATTATAAATTGGTTCTTCCCATCCCAGAACTTCGTCCATTAGGAATCAAATATATAATCTTTTGGGTATGCCTTCTTTCAGAGTGTAACATTAGTGCGATTCACCCACGTTGTTGCATGTATCAGCTGTCTGGCTTTTTGTACTGCTCAGTATGAGCTATGTCGTCATATTAATATATCACATTTATCCATTCTCTTACTGACGAGCACCAAGGTTGTTTGCAGTTTGGGCAACAACTACAACTGGAACGGAAGAGTCAGAGGACAGGTGTCTATTTAGTTTTATAAGAAGCTGCCAGACTTCTTTTCAAAGCAGATGAAGCCTTTTATATTCCCACCAATAAAGTATGAGAGTTACAGTTGTACCACATCCTTGTCAACATTTGATGTTGTCAGTCTTTTTAATTTTAGCCATTTTCTGGTGGGTTTGTGATGGCATCTCATGGTAGTTTTTCCTGGCTTTCTGTGGGGTCCTCAAGCTTTTCCTTTAGAATTCCATTGATTTGCTGATGGTGTTTTTCAGTGTATCTCTTTGTATGGCTTTTGGAGTGGTTGCCCTGAATATTGCATTATATTTACATAACTTAGCAACGCCTACTAGGGCGGACAGCTTACTAGTTTGAGTGAAGTGCAGAAACCTTACCTCCCTTTGTTTCCCTTTATCCTCTCCCATTTACAATAGGATTGTTGTAACATTTCCCCTACATATACTGAGAGACAAATCAGACATTCTCCAAATGCCTTTACATCTTGGACACCTACTGTGAAACTTAGTTTTCACCAAGCAGATACACCTGTGTGAGATTAGACACAAAAATGAACATCAGGGGGTAGGGCAGCTCTTCTGTTGCCTTGACTCTTTTCTGGCAAGTATAAGTAAGAGGTATTTGGTATTTTCCAGAGGCATCTGTGATTAGATCCTCGAGTTCAGTCCTGAACTTCATGAGTACCAAAAAACATGGTGCCCGTGCTGCCCTCACAGGTCCCAGCAGACAAGGTGGTCCGTATGGGGAGAGGTGTCCCAGTGGCTTCTTAACCACAGTTTCCCTGGCGATCTGGTTCTGGGAGGTTCCAAGAACTGCCCCTCAGCTGACAGTCTGTGCCTCTAGCTTCTCCTGGAATTCTGCAAGGCACCTAATAATGGCAACAAGTCCTTTTCTGCTTAAACTCATGCATTCTCTAGTCTGTAACTGAACTCTAATAGATGGGAGTCCCATGACTAATTACTGGCAGAGCGGAGATCAAAACCCTGATCTCTGCTCTTTCCTCTACAGTGAGCTACTAGAGTCTCTCTCTTGACGACGTTCTTCAAAGAAGAAAGAGTTGAAAGTCCCATGTTCTATTTTGAGAACGTGCACTGGGAATGAAATGTTTGTATTTCTATGTCATCTCCTTTGTCCACTTTCCCACACCTGCTGTCATCATTACGTGGGTTGCTTTAACCACTACTCAGGAGCCAGACACTGTGGGTACTTCCCAGGCAGCACAGTGGTGACAACAATGAGAGTATTTTTCTGCTCTGCCTTGTGACTGCAGTTGAATTAATCAAGACGTTTCTTTCTTAAAAGATTGAACTCACTCTAGGAAACAGAGAAGAATATAATCTAAAGTGGCTTCCCATACTTACCTGCATGTGGACAAACCCGGAACTTAGAACCCAAAGATCTGGAAATCACAGCCCAGCTACATCCCAGCTTGGGCTACTGATCAAGCATTTTTTGAGCTTCCACTGCTCTAGCTCCACTGGCTTCCTTGCTGTGACAAACATATTTGGTCTTTGTGCCCAGTTCCTGGCACACAGCTCCTAAAACCCTTGGAATTCTGGCATGATGAGTGTCTTGTGTATGCTAATGAGATGACTGGTGACTGGGGACCCCTAGAGAGCATTAGGATGGGGTCTGGTCACCAGAAAGACCAAGGCAGGATTAGAGGGTCACAACTTTCAGCCCCACCCCATGCCCAATGCCCAGGGAGGGGAGAGGGGCTGGAGACTGAGTTAAGCACCAATGACCAGTGACTCAATCCATCATGCCTGCACAATGAAACCTCCATAAACCCCCTAAGTGACACGGTCCAGACAGCTTCCAGGTTGATGGACACATCACGGTCCTGGGAGAAGCACGCCTACAGAGGGTGCATATGTGATCCCTGCCTTGTTCCCGACTTGTATCCTTTAATAATAAACCAGGGATAGTAAGTAAAGCACTTCCCTGAGTTCCAAAGATGGGGGGGTTGTGGAAACCCCCTGAATTTATACCCAGTTGAGCAGAAGTGCAGGTGCCAACCTGAGATATGTGACTGGAATCTGAAGTGGGGACAGTCGTGTGGAACTGAGCCCTTAAGCCATGGGGTCTGAACTAACCTTGGAGAGTTAGTGCAAGCAGTAAATCGTGGGACAACCAGCTGGAGTCCTGAGAGTCAGAAAACTGGTGTGGGAAGAAACTCCCAAGCATTCGCTCTCACAGTGTTGTAGGTAAAAACTGTGTAGACCTGTTCCTCCAATAAGACAAGCACAGTCCTGCCACAGGACCTTTGCATCTGCAATTTCCTCTGGCTGGAACCTGCATCCTTTTGTTATCTGTATGGCGAGCACCCTCACTTCACTCTAGTGTTTACTCAAAAAGCCTTCCATAATACCTGGCATATCTTGAATTTTTTTCTTATAGCACAGATATGATCCAATCTTATAACCAGCCATCCCTTGATATCTGTGGGGGACTGGTTCCGGGACCCGCCCGTGAATAACAAAATGTCAAGTCCCTTATATAAAATGGCATAGTATTAAACCTATATACATCCCCCTGTGTATTTTACATCACTTCTAGATTACTTATTTTACCTAATACAATGTAAATGCTGTGTAAACAATTGTTGGTGTGCGGCAAATTCAAGTGTTGCTTTTTGAAATTTTCTGGAATTTTTTTCCCAGAGTATTTTTGACCTATGGTTGGTTGAATCCATGGATGTGAAACCTGCAGATACGGATGGCCGACTGTACCTATTTTCCACTTCAGTATTCCCAGTATATGGAATGGTGACGGGCACATAGTAGGAGCTCAATAAATCTGAAGAGTGAACGCATGCCACCTGTCTGCATGTTTAATGGGGATCCAAGGCCCTCATCTCTAAACCTGAGGTCACAACGCTGACCTCTGACAACGGTCGTAAATATTAACTGAGATGGATTATACAAAAAGCCATGACAGTGAAGCATGTGCCCAGCACGTGGTGGATATTTTAAAAACGTACTAATTCTAGGACAAACTGTTTTTCACATTCTAACATCTCTGAAATCAAGTAGCCTCCAGCAATAACTAGAGAGCATACAGCAGTGGTAACACAGCTGCACCGCTAGCACATTCACAACAGGTGTCAGTGGCTTCCATGAAAATCCTGGAGACAGTGGTGGAGGCGCGGGGGGTCACTTTTTAACCCCTATGCCCCACATGGTTGTGGGAAGGGGCAGGTGGAGGGTCCAGTGTGTCCACAACATTCCCAAAAGAGGAGCCAGGAGTAAGCTAGCTCCACAGCGCTGCAAAGTGGGTACAAATGCTTTCTCAGGATTCTTACAAGCGATCTGATGCTCACAACGACATGGAGGACAGTACAATAGAGAAAACACAGACGGCAATGACACTGTAGAGAAAGGATTCCAAAGAGTGAGGCTCAATGCGAAGAAGCTTTAAGAATACCTGAACTGGGACTTCCCTGGTGGTGCAGTGGTTAAGAATCCACCTGCCAATGCAGGGGACACGGGTTCGAGCCCCGGTCGGGGAAGATCCCACATGCCACGGAGCAACTAAGCCCCTGTGCCACAACTACTGAGCCTGCGCTCTAGAGCCCGCGAGCCACAACTACTGAGCCCACACACCACAACTACTGAAGCCCACGTGCCTAGAGCCTGTGCTCCGCAACAAGAGAAGCCACCACAATGAGAAGCCCGCGCACCGCAATGAAGAGTAGCCCCTGCTCGCCGCAACTAGAGAAAGCCTGTGGGCAGCAATGCAGCCAAAAATAAATTAATTCATTTTTAAAAAATACCTGAACCAACATGCTTGCCCATATTTTCCTTCATATGTAGGCATAGCAGTAAAATATGATAAAACCCACCTAACTAGGTCTAAAAGGGCTCTTTCAATAAGTATGGGAATATATGTATAGCTGATTCACTTTGTTATAAAGCAGAAACTGACACTCCATTGTAAAGCAATTATACTCCAATAAAGATCTTTAAAAAACAATAAGTATAAAAGATTCAAAAGGATGAGAAAGCATTGTGTCACAGCTTAATTAAAAGCCTTTTTAAATTTCTTGGCTTTATATAAAATAATGGTGTGTCTTACAATTGGCAGCATCTAAGATTAGGTGATATAGGAGATTTGTTTGAGAAAAAAATTGAAACAAAACTCTAATGCACTCTTGACCTCAGATATTTCTCTACTAGTTCATCCATTGACTTAATATTCCTGTATTGAATTCCCATGTCTATTTTCAGGCCTAATTTACATCGCACGTTTTCCGGCGGGGGGGGGGGGGGGGGGGGAAGAAACAAATCTGGGTGTTTCTCAAGGACAATGATCTCTTGAAGGGCTGTCCTGGGGCCATCAGTATCAGTATCATCCGGAAACTTCTTAGAAATGCACAGCCTTAGGCCCCCCAAGTCTCCTAAATCAGAAACTGGGGGAAGGGGGAGTTGTTAGAACCAGCCCTCCAGCTGATTCTGATGGAGTCTAGAGTCTGAGGAGCCCTATTTCAGGAAAATCACCCAGCACCGCACGCCAGCAGCTTGATCACTCAAGTGTAACTACTCAGTGAAGTTTAACTAAAATGTCCTGGGGGGGCTTCCCTGGTGGCGCAGTGGTTGAGAGTCCGCCTGCCGATGCAGGGGACACGGGTTCGTGCCCCGGTCCGGGAAGATCCCACATGCCGCGGAGCGGCTGGGCCCGTGAGCCATGGCCGCTGAGCCTGCGCGTCCGGAGCCTGTGCTCCGCAACGGGAGAGGCCACAACAGTGAGAGGCCCGTGTACTGCAAAAAAAAAAAAAAAAAAAAAAATGTCCTGGGAATTCATCCTATGCCAGGCACCGTGTTGGGGGACAGATGCTGCCTCGAAATCTGAAGAGGTACGTGTGCAAATGACTAAATAAAATATAAAATGGAATGAAATGAAGGCTGATGGAGGTGCCAAGACCACACTCCATTCAGGGGATGGAGGACAGATTCTGATTCAAGAGTCCGGGTGGACTTCTCAGAGGAGGTGGCAATGTAGGGTAAGAAGGTTTTGGATAGGTTTTCTATGGTAGAGGAGAGAGATGCACTAAGGAACTAGGACAAGCAGAGGGCGAGAGAACATTCAGAGCCCCATGAGCATAGGGGGCCATCACTCAGGTGTGCTCTGAAATCTGATTAATTTGACATCCACTCCCCCCCCACCCCACCTTTACATGCTCACCATGGATTCCACTTGCGGCAAGGCCGGCCAAGTTGCCAGCCCAGAGCCACTCTCCCTTGTCTGCTTAGGAAGAGAACCCGGCTTCCATTCAGGGGAGTAAAGCAGCCAGAGAAAAGACTGTATACCCGACAGCCTCTAGGGCAGCTAAGCATGGCTGTGGGACTTCAGGAAGGCCACCCAGAGGCAGTTTGCCCTCTGAGATGTGCGCCCGTCCTGGCCTTCTCCCTGCTTCTTCTTGGCTGCTGGCCTACAAGGATGTTGACATCCAAGAGCCACGATGGACACTGAGGTGCTTTGGCGCACAGCTGAGGATGGGAGAATTGCAAGATAGTATCCTGGGATCTAGCGATACCGTTAAACTACCGCACCACGCTACACTGCCAACACCCTGACTTCTCGGATGTGAGAGAAAAACTAGCTTCCCTCTGGTGAAACCACTGTTACAGGGAACCTGCCGTCAAGCCATCGAGCCTAACTGTCACTGGTGCACCACTCTCTTTCCAACGGCCTCCTATGAACCTGCAAAACTCCAGGTTCTTCCTCCTCTTGCAGAATAGCTCTGCCCACCCTCCCCATCTTCCCCTCCATCTACTGCCATTCTTCTTGAGAACATTATCACAGACCCGCCCAACCCTCTAGCCTGACAGCAAAATAAGGGCATCATTTCCAAGCACCTTCACCCACACTCCCTGTAGCACCTTCATCCCCCCTACACCTCGCTGTTCAAAGTATGACCCAGGTACCGACTACATCAGCATCACCTGGGAGCTCGTCACAAAGGAAGACTCACCAGCTCACTCCAGGCTTATGAATCAGAGTCTGCGTTTTAACAAAATCCCAGGAAGTGTGTATGCCCATCACACTTTGAGAGACATTACTGTCATCATCTTCACCTACAGCTGCTCACCTCCAGACCACAGATTGGGAAATGCGTTCTCTGGCTACACCCTCCTGTCCCTCCAGGTCTCTCGTTCTTTGTCAATCTTTCCTACAACTCTAAAAGCCACCAAAACCATCCTGAATTGCTACTCACCCTTCCCTGGACAAAATAATCACCTTCACACTTCCCTGCTTTTGTTTTATTTAACTGCTTCTGCCTGGGATGCCCTCTGAAGCCTCTGACCACGCGTGGATCCACTCGCCCTTCAGTGTGCTATCAGTTCAGATGCCACCTCCAGACCATGAGTATTTTGGGGAGAGAGACTGAGTCTTCTCCATCAGCAAGGTGGTACAGCAGTGGGCTCTGGAGCCCATGCCACTTACTGGAGCATGACTGAAAACATTTAAGGCAACTTGTCTCTGCCTCAGTTTCTTCATCTGTAAAACTCAGATAATCATGGGGCCTATATTTCCCAGGGCAGTTCTATCAAGTCAAGGATGTGACAGAATGAAAGAACTAGGACCAATGTTTGGCACGTAATAACTACTTAATAAATGCTAGACATTGATTCTGGACGCCAAGCCCTAGCATGGGAGCAGACACACGGTGTGTTCTCAATAAATGTTGACTGAATCGAACTTGCAGTTTCTGCATTGACTTCTGTGTCTTCATTGTTCCTGGGTTCATGAGTCTACCATACCCACTCTTCTCCACAGCCCAGCAAAAAGTCCAAATCCAGCTCCCCACAGGAACATCATTTAGATGAAAGAACATTTTCTGCAGCCACCCCTGTCCTCAGAGCCTCACCAAGAAACAGAAAGGCAAAGCAATATACGTGTGAATTGGAAATTGTCTCTGCTCTCACTTCGTTAGGCTGATCTCCTGCAGTCCAACAAAGGGAATTAGACAGCAGAAGGGACAGGAAAACATGGGACCTGGACATGCTGAAGCCCAAAAGACTCAGGTCCCAGGAGGAAATGCAATTCCAGGCCCACAAGGCTGCATGGAAATCAGGACAAAGGGCTTCTCCTTGGCAATGTCTTCAAGGTAGGAGGTGTGCTCCTGCCCTGGTCCCCTGAACACCCATCAACCAGTGCCTACGAAGTGCAGCCATGGGTCTATGTGGTAGGAATAAGAAGGTGGTTACAATGCAGTCCCTGTCTGCAAGGACGACTGGGACAGACAGACAAACTGACAACTATATGGTGTGTGATAATGCTACTAAGGGTACAGGTGCAAGATGTTAGGTAGGCAAGGAGGAGAGGCACATTACCAGATCAATGGGACTGGAAAGGAAGGAGGTCCAAGGAATTCTTACAGAGAAGACCCTGAGGCTGGGTTCTGAACAGGAGTTAGCCTGGCAAACAAGGCAGGAAAAGGCATCGGAGGCAGCAAGAACACAAGATACAAAGACACATGAGGGTAGGCTGAATAATAGTTCCCAAAGATGCCCAAGTGCTCATTCTTGGAATTTGCGAATGTTACATTATAAGGCAAAAAAGACTTTGTAGGTACGATTAAAGATCGTGACATGGGGAGATCATCCGGGATTATCTGACCGGACCTGACACAATCACAAAATCCTTACAAGAGAGATGCAGGAAGAGCTGGCACCGGAGAAAAAGTCATTGTGAAAACAGAAGCAGAGATTGGAGACATGCGCTTCATAGATGGAGGGAGGGGCCACAAGCCGAGGAATGCAGCCCTGCCAACACCTTGACATTAGCCCAGAGAGACTGATGCTGGGCTTCTGACCTCTAGAAGTATACAAGAATAAATCTGTATTAATTTAAGGGGCTAAATTTGTGGTAATCTGTTATAGCAGCCACAGGAAATTTATATACATACACTGTTTGAGGTACACCTTCTGGAATGTTAAAGAAAAATGTCAGAAAGAGGAAACCAGCTGAGGAGGCAAAGCCACGGGCCAAATCACAAAAGGATCTGTGTACCAGGCTGAATTATCCTCAATATGGAGCTGCTGGCTAAAGGACATCAAGCGGAGGGATGATAGAATAAGATCGCTAAAGCACTGAATTGCCGAACTTTTAGGTCTTAAATCTTAGCAATTACCACATGCCTAATTCCCCATTTTATTGACTCTCATTTCTTTTATCATAGGCTGTAATGACTTTATGAAAAGAAGGAATCACCAGCTGGTAGATGTAACGATTTGCAGCCCCCCCGCCCCCAATGCCATTCAAATGTTTCCAAAGACACACACCTATATTTGAAGAGCTGCAATCAGGGATGAGTACGCATCAGTGGACAGCCGGCGGCACCGGAAACTGGGAGCTTTCCCCGAAATTCTGACCAGATGATTACTGTAATATGTCTAAAAAGGCCACGTGCTGAAATAACCACCCCCCGACCCCCGCCTCTAGGAAGTGGGAAGGCAACTGACACGCTGAGTGCTCACTCGGGGCCAAAAGCTTCGTGAACACTGTGCCTCGCTGGTTCTCTGAGGATGTACGATCGTCACCCTCTGGGCACGCTCTCGGTGCCACTGGGGGATCCCCGAGTCTCGTGTGACCAAGCCCCATTCCCCAAGCACAAGGCCCATCAGAGAACCTAGGCAGAGGAGACCATCCCTCTGTCCTGCACCCACAAGCCTCTGCCCAGGGTCTGCACACAGAACGGCCTTTACACATACAACTGCAGCCACTCCCAGGCTCCCTGCCCTCCTACCCTCTCTGTGCATCACATCCTCCCTGCAACACCCGCCTCTTCAAGGCCTCTGTCAGCCGTGCCCTCTGCCGAATGTCACTTGTTGCCAAAGGAATCACCTAGGTGGCATCTAAGCAGCCCCGTATCTGAACAAGCTGGATTTGCTCTGGCACTGCCTTCTGACCCCTGAGGCCACGGGACAGGCCCTGCAGAGGTTCCAAGGCAGTGCCTTGGCTGTGGCCAAAGCAGGGGACCCACAGGGAATGGTGCTCAATGGAATGATTTCAAACACCGCCAGCCCTCCCTGGACCTCAGTTAAAATAGAGGGTCACTGCCTTCCCACCACCGCTCAACTCCCTCCCAAATGGGACACCCCACAAACTGAAAGCCACGTCCGCTTTCCAGGCATCTGACATTCCCCACAGCCCCAGAGGGCTCTGTGGTATCAAAACACCCAAGACGCCTGACAACGCTGGGTACGTGTGGAGTCTCCAATTTGAGCTGCTGTAAACAGCGCTACTGTGAAGCCCTCTGACAGGCTCCACTCTACCCAGCCCCACCTCTTCCTTTAGAATCTGTATGTGAGAGCAGTACATTCCTAAAAATAGAATCACTGAGTTAAAGGCTAAGCACGATGTATAGTTCTTGGGATGAACCAACAGTTTACTCTCCAGAAAGAGCGATGCTGATGGGACCAGCAATTCAGATTCGACGGCCGTTGATGGAGCCCTGGCTTTATTCCAGCCCCGAGCTAGGCACCTCACTTCTGTTCTCTTTTCAGCATCCCACAGAGCTCAGTTACCCCCATGCAAATGATGCAGAACGTGAGGTCATAAAACAAAACAACTGGCCCAGGGCAGTACAGTTCTTTTGAGACGGGGCTGGGAGAAGAATCTAAGTCCCAGGTTCCTCCAGTCCTGTGGTATCTGCTGAATTACTCAGATCTTTGAGCTTTCCCACACGACTACAACAGCTTTCATTTATTAACGATAACCAGAGGCCAGGTTCTAGACTGGGTACTTTATTACGTACACTCCCACATCCATCCAAGTCAATGAGGCAGTCGAAACAATGCTGCTGCCGCTGATAAGAATAGCACCGACCCGTTCCTGAATGCTAATATGTTCGAGGCATTGTGCAAAGCACTTTATGTTCATCTATTATTTTAACTCTCTTAAAATCTATAAGCGAGACATTAAGAGGCCCAGTTTATAGATGAAAGGATTGAAGCTCAGAAAAGTGACTTCCCTTAAGGGTCCCACAGACTATAAATGGGAAATACGTCCATCGATAAATGGATCTGAACACAGGGCAGTCTCCCAAACCTAAGCGTTTCATCTCAATGCTAGACTGCCCCAACAGCCAGCATCATCCGGTGGGTGGCGAGGAAGAAAGTTTCTAAAGAAGGTGGTGAGAAAAATCAGCATTCCATTTCGGTTCCTCTTCCCCGCGACGTGCTGGCTGTGTGTAGTTTGATCTGCGCTGCGTTTATTTCAACGCCATCCGACTGGCTGCATACAAATGCAAGTCTTTCTCTTCTGAGGGCTGCTTCCCATTATAGCAAAGGAGAATCACAAGGACCGGCCCACATCCCGACACAGGCCTCCAATGGCTAAGACAGACCCTCTCATCAGGGCCCAGGAAGGCTCCCTCTCGGGGCACCCTCTGCAGTGCAGAGGCAGGAGTAGAAAGATGAGGACTCCTAGAAAGTGGCAAAAGTAGCTCTGTATAAAGGGAACAGCATCAGGCTGGGAAGGAAGTCACAGGTTCAAGTCCCAGCTCTGCCAGCAACCCACTGCGTGACCTGGAGCAAGTAAGTCTTGGCCTCATGAACACTAATACAATTAATAAACAACGTGATGTAATTTTGGACTCCCCTGTGGAGGGAGTGGGGGAGATTCTTAGCAAAGAATGACTGAATAGCTTTAAAGAAAGGATTCAGCAAATCAAGACAAGATGCCTGGGTCCAAGATCATTTGCACAACTAACCTACCATTAGAAGTTCTTGTTCTCAAAATGCACAGGTATAAACCCATGCATTGGCCTTTGTCTGCCCTAAGGCAGCTACCACCACAGAGTCTGCATGATCCTACACCAGTTCACATCCTGGTAACACTGCAGGTTGAAAGCAGACTGAAAAAGAAATCATTACCTCCATCATCAAGTAAGAATTCAGTCATCTCCAGGAGATCCAGAGTTGGCACACAGAGACCAATTCCAGCGGAATAATGTTATGACTAATAAAGAAATGGGAAGAAGGGGAAAAGCCACTCGCCTCCCTTACTACCCTGATATGAGTGGGATGTGCCTTTATCTTTGTCGTCCTCCTGCCAATTGCTAAAGGGACACCTCCCATGCCCTCTGGCACCAGCAGCCTGATGGTTTTACTGCGTGGCCATCAGTAAAATACACGGAATGCCCAGAGGAGTAGGAACAGCACTTGACCTAAAATAACAAAATTCATAAAGTTTGGCTTGCCGGAGATGCTCTTTTCATAATAACTTTGGAAGTCTCCAGGTGTTAACAGCTGGAAATGGTTATCAGGTTCCTCTTGCTACATTTGCAGTGTACAACCGAGGTTTTCCAAGCACACAGGCCTCCAGGCACACATGCATCAGCAACCCTCCACCACCACCTCTCTCCAAGTGCTCTGGCTTCCCGGCCAAGCTTACTCCCTGCTCCCAGTTCTTTGGAATCAAAGGAACTTTTTTTAAAACATCAAGCTGCTTGGGGAAAAAAAAAAGGTGTCAATTTGTAAATTCCCTACTTGGCCCTGTCTACCTGCAAAGATACAGAAAAGTCCGGGGGAAGGAAAAGAAGAAGAGGATTGTGCTTCTCTTTTTAGTTTCCAGATGGAGCTGACTCCCACTGGCTACCCACACACCCAAGTGGCTGATGTCACTGTTGTGATTTTAGTAGTACTGTGCAGGCCTTGGGCAAGTACCCCCATGAAAATCAACAACAGCGAGCACATCTGAGAAAGCCAGAGAGATAAAAATGAGGGAACCAATGTGTCCTCGGCTCTGAAAATGTCTGCAGAATCTCCAAGCAGAGACCCATCAAATGGACATTTGGGCACATGTGCCAGCTGGACCAAGCCAAGATTTTTCAGAGGTAGAGACACTCGAGCAGGCTGACGAAGTCTGAAGGGCTGAGGACGATACGGCCCCAAATATCACCTTGTAGGACCCTTAGGAGAAAGGTCTTTGACCATTTCCCAGGATGCATAGCTCAGGACTCAACCACCACATGGCCTGGAGGAGAAAAAGTGCTTTCAGTGGAGCCTAGCACTGCCATGTGACCAGCCTGCACAGACTGAAGAGAAGCTGCTGACACTCCGAGGAGCTGGCATTTATAGAGGAATCTAGTTAACATGATGGTACACCAGACCCTGAGTCTATCCACCAGAAAGGGTGCCACAGAAGGTGGCAGTGGTAGTGAATGTGTCCACAGAGACCTGGATGGAGATGCCAGCCTGGACCTGTTTTACTTGGCTTTGCCAGGATGCCTGCCCTGTGCCACACACCTTAACCTAGACATCATATGACAACATGTCTCCTGAGTCACTGTACCTCTTCAGGTGACTGTCACATTGGAGTAGGTTTCTAGGGCTGCCATAACCAAGGACCACAGAGTGTCTTAAGCGAGGGAAATTTACTTTCTCACAGTTCTGGAGGCTGAAAGTCCCAGAACAAGGTGTTGGCAGGGTTGGTTTCTCCTGAGGCCTCTCTCCTTGGCTTGCAGACAGCCATCTTCTCCCTGTATCTTCACATATTCCTTTCTTCCTCTGTGTCCCAATCTCCCCTTCTTATAAAGACAATGGTCATACTGGATCAGGACAGTCATACTGTCCATACTGGACAACAGTCATACTGGACGTGACCGTATTTTACCTTAATTACCTCTTTCAAGGTCCCATCTCCAAACATAGTCACATTCTGAGATACTGAGGGTTAGGATTTCAACATAAGAATGTTGAGGGGGACAAGTCAACCCATCAAAATCATTACCATCTTTATACCACTGAGGGACACGAGACATAGGAAGTAAATGACTTCTCAAGAGACATACCACTCAGTTGTGGCAGACCTAGGATTCAAACCCGTATTTCCTAGAGCCTAAAAACACGATCCTTTTGCTCCGAAAGAGCTGCCTCTGACCAGTGCTCAGGTTGCTTAAACAGCTTACCAGAGAGTCACAGATCTAAAACGTGTGACACTGGGACTTGCACCCAGGTTCTAGATAATTTTACCCTCGGTAGTTAATTGCATCGAACACGCCAAGACTACTCAGATTAAAACTGCTCTTTGTTGCGCCAGTAACTGTCTATCATCATAACTCATTCTCCTCTATTCAGGGTTGTCCAGACACCATGATGGGGTAGCGCTACACATTCTCCGCTGCAATGCACCGATTTTCAAAAACCTTCATTGCAGGCCATTCAATGGTAGAATCAGGACAACCCTCAGGACCCCCCAATTTGATTGATGCCTGTTCTCCAAAGTGGATTTCACGCTTCCTCACAGCCTCTTAATGGTGCCTAGTGGAAAACCTTGCATGGAGTAGTCAGGTGATAAATATCTGTTGGGTACATGAATGTATGTATGCATGGCTGGAGTAGTCAAGGCAACCTCAAAAGACCCCTCCCAGTTTTAAATTCCATGATTCTGCTGCAGGAGGTGACACTGGGATTGCTGCTTGACGGCTGAGGATTGTATCAGACCCAAATCAGTACCTTTCCTTCATACAGTGTATCTCCCTCGACCCAGCCAGCAGGTCAGCGCAGCATCACCAACGGAAACGGAAATGCCCTTGAGGATAACGTCCCTTGCCCAGGTACAGCATCGATAGAGAGCCCTGGGACCAATTAAACTTTCCCCTGAGAATTAATCGCAACACTAACGTGATGTTCCTTCTTCTCTTGCCAGACTCTTACGAGGTGGAAAAAAGGAGGAAAATTTCACAGTCATTATCTAACTCCACCGTCCCTGGGGTCTGTGCTCCTATCTGGAAAATGCAATCGTCGTTCAACAAATGTCTGTCTGAGTAACTCTATAAGCAAAGAGTTACCATGGGCGGTTTCCAAAGAAGCGGAAGACGATAGCTCACGAAAGCAAGGCATTTACAAGTAATTCAAGGAGGTAAAAAATGTTCGAGAATGCAGAATAATATAATGCAAATTATATTAAATAATATAATTAAAACGCATTTAGTTTTTAAGGAGTCAGTGAATCAAAGAATTACGTGGGAAACCAAAACTGGAAATCCTGGCCTTGACCCTAGGAAATAGCTAGATCTGGGTCTAACGGATGACCATGGACATGGTTTGACCAGGGTACTCAGCAAGTTAGGAAGAACAATGGTTTAAATTAAAGACGCAGAAGCCATACTACGTGTCATGGGAAAAGGGACAAAACGGAGGTGGGGCTGCCTGGAGAAGGAAGGTGGCGCTGACAACTACAGAGCGCATGGTCCTGGGGGACCATGAATGGTCCTTTCAACTGAGGCGTTTAAGACCAGACACAATGGGCACCAGAAACCCATTCAATTCTCCTGAGCAGAGGAACAAAACGATGCAAGTGGTTTCTGAGGAATTAACAGCATTCGAACTGCACTGCTTTGACTGGAGTAGAATGAATCAAGGAAGGTGGCCCCAACGGCGGGCATGATGATTCAAGGGCACTGAGGAGGTCTCATACACTACAGAAAGAGAGAGCAAAGTTCTTTTTTTTTTTTTTGGAATTGGGAGGGGACATTTATTTATCTATTGAGTGTGTGTTATGTGTGAGGCATTGCTGTTGTTTGGTGGAAAAGACAGGCTTAGGCATAGGCCACAGGAAAGGGAGACCACAATCCAAACACCAAATAAAAACATACATAGTAAATTACAATAAAGGAAGGGTGGTATGGGGTGAAAACCTAGTAGAGAGGTTCAGGGAAGAGAGCAAAGTTCTTGAAAACCAGGGACATATTTCAACAGGTCATTGCCCCAACAGTGGGGTATGAGAGTAGAATATAAATATTGTGTGATTTTCTTCTCAAAAGACGAGTTATAGTTTTTAGACATTTCCAAAGCAACAAATCACAGAACTGGAAAAGAGCACTGATAACAAACTGTTCCCAAACCCTTGTTTTAGAACGTCATTCATTCATCATTTACTAAGCCCGTACTGTGTATGAGGCACCCTGCTAGGCCCAGAGAAGGCATGAGCATGCCAGGCATTGTAGGAGAGGTAACGGGATGAGAAACACCTGACTCCAACTTAATTCCCCAGAGAGGTGGCAGTTTTGCAAGGTGAACACGTGGAAACAAGACAGAAGAGAGAAATGAGTCTGTGCTAAGGTGCAAGGGCAAAGTGTGGCCTTGGGGCTACCAAGTTTGTCAACTGCCGGAGCTGAGGGACGGAGGGATGGAAGGACAGAGGGATGGAAGGACAAATTGTAGCTGCAGCGAGAGAGTATGAAACGGAGACTCCAAGAGCAGACTGGATTGATCTCTTTCAAGGGTTCTAACCTCTGTATTACAATACTCTGCTACTACCCAGCCTCAATCCCAATTCTTCATACTTGCATTTAAATGTGTCCTAAAACACCAAATGGAATAAAAGTCTGAAGAAGGCTCTGGAAACCAGGAATGGCATTGATCATCTTACTGTAGAGAAGGGAGGTAAGCCGCCCACAGTAGACTAATTCATACGGTGCTGTTCAGAAAGAAATTCGTGCCACCTCCAGCCAAATGATATGAGCAGAAACACCCCTGAGAGCAGACAGAGAGAAAAGAGCACAGAGTAGGGGAAAGCGAGCAGAAATGTGGGGTTTAAATAAAAGTTGCTTCTTCCAGGTTTCACAAAATAAAGAGCTCATGCTTGCTGCATATTTAGTGGTGTGCCATTTTACAGACGAGGAAATTGAGGTCCAGGGAAGCAGAGTAACTTGTCCCAATCATCCAACAAGTAGAAGCTAATGCCAAGATTCAACCCCAGGTAGTTCGCCTCTACAGAGCTTTAATCACTCCTGTACCCCATTCAACAGCCTGTGGGGTGAAGAACAAGATGGAGGATGCTACCTTCATAGGGAAGCTAGGAACCTGGATGCCAGGCCTAACGCTGGACATGAACAGCCTTGGACCAGTAAGGATGTCAGCCTCAGTTGGAGAAATGGTCCTTCCCCGAGCATCCAAGTAGTCTCGAGGCAGAGGCAGGATCAGATGGTCCATGGGACCTGAGGCCTTCAAGGGAAGTGTTCACGGAGGCCAGGGACCCACTGGCTATGAGGCACTGCAGAATGACAGTCCGCTGAGCAACTAGGTGAGCCACACCCTCTACTCCATCATGGATGGAAAAATATCAGGAAATCTCAACTTGGCTCCAAAGACGGCCAAGGCATAGCAATGAACAGGTGGAGAATTGGAGGAAACCAAGGCTGGGTAGAGTCACAGCAGTTGAGAAAGAGAAGGATGGAGGGATGGAAAGAGGGATGGAGAGGGGAGTGGAAGAATGGAGGGGCAGAGAGAGGGAGAGAGGGAGAGAGGGAGAGAGGGATAGAGGGATAGAGGGATGGAGGGATGGAGGGATGGAGAGGGGAGTGGAAGAATGGAGGGGCAGAGAGAGGGATGGAGGGATGGAGAGAGAGACAGAGGGATGGAAAGAGGGATGGAGGAAGAGAAGAATGAAGGGAGAGAAGGATGGAGAGAGGGAGAATGTGTGTGTGTGTGTGTGTGTGTGTGTGTACACACATATGGGTATCATGCAACCTACTGAGGCCAGCGACAAAAGCTAGTAACATGCTAGTCTTTAAAAACAAAACAAACAACAACAACAACAACAAAAAAGGAAGTAGAGGCATTAACAGGGGGAAGAAGAGCCAGTAACCTTGGCCCCCAACATCCCTCAGCAGCCTCAACCACAGTCAAGTTTAAATTATGTTCCTATGGCACAGACTCCAGTGCCTTCAGGAATTTGCCTCACGTGGCAGCTGTACTCACAGAGGTGTGTTATTTGGTGAGGGTGACAATGACAACTACGCATTTACAGTCATCTAAGCTGCCTATCCCCACGGCTAATTTGTTTTTGTTTGTCCTCCAAATCTCCCCTCTCCATCTTGAGAGCAACGTCACATCACTTGGGGGCTGAGAACTGCTAAGAAGCGCGGAGCTTCATTTCATACCAATTTCTTATAATTAATCAGTTTTATTTAAAGAGGAGGGGAAATAGATATATCTGCAGAGCAGGGAAAATGGATACAGCTTAGAGAACAATTATACATAGTAGTCCCAGATGGTTTAGCTGTTCAGATGATCATTAAAGAAATGGATGGAGTAGGTTTTTAAAAAATTTCCAGCTCCCCCTAATTGGATAAACAAAAACGAGAGGGCTATCTCCACTTCCTCCTGGAATCCCATTAAAATGTACCCCCAGACAGCCTTTCACTAAGAACCTCCCACCTTGGCTATGCCACTAGTATATAAATGCATTGCACCACCTCTGGCTTTTGGAAGCACATCAGTTACAGTCTGGGGTTCACTCATTACTGTAGTTATTGCTCGTTTATTTTTAAACACACCAGCCAGCACACACGCGGCTGGACACGGCGAACCAGGTTGACACTCTATTTAATCTGACAGTTCCTTAATTACCTAGTTGGTGGTTTTGTTTTGGACTTCCTCCCCTCCCAGGTATATATTTCTTAAGTTATAAATGGTAAACCCCTGTATCTGTTTATTCTTTGACAGCATTAAAAATCAGCCCCCACCTGTCAATAATGATGAACTGGACCATCTTGCAAACTGTTCCAGGCAACTGAGGACTGCCTCCTGCTTTTCTACTAAGTTGGCTAAGACAGCTGCAAGGGTATACAGTGACCGGCAGGACAGAAATGGTCTGTCTCCCTACGCTGTCACATGATCACATAACTCCAAAGAAATGAAAAGGTTGATCTTTGCCTGGAAAAATGGAAGTGTCCGCTCTGGAGTCAGACAAACTAGCTCAAATCTTGGTTTCTTTGCCTGTGCACCCTTGGGAATACCCCCTTCCCTCACACTAAGCCTGTGGCCTCATCTGTAAACCGGGGGAAAGAATTATACCTACTTCATAGGATCAAACGGACAAAGTCAAAATTGAGACAAAAGACACCACACTGGAGACACAGACAAGTAATAACTGTTTTGAACATATAAATGCTCAACTGATAAGTGTAATACAAATGTGCCTGAGTAACAAACCAAAGACAAGAAAAACAAAAGAAACTTGAAAAAATCTGCAGTGTCCAGGTAAAATGGACCATGACATCATCCCATATTGCCACCCAACTTGTCCTCACGTAGGCCCATCACCGGCCCCTCCCAGACCAATCAACAGCACACAGCAATCTGACCCACTCAAACCTCGCTCTGGCCTCCTGGGCGCCCTGAATTCCAACGTAAGCCACCTCAGATTATGGAAGGTTGCAGGATGGCGACCTCATGTGTCCTGAGCAGCGGCCTCTGAAGATGCAGAGGCGGCATGAGTGAGGGGTCTTTGGGATGATCCTATCGGGAGTGGCAGGAGGGGCGGGAGAGAACTGGTCACTCAAGGCCTCGCCTCATTTCATCACCACACGCCCTGCTGAGTCTGGGATCCTCAGCCCTTTACTCAGATGGAAAAAGTGAGGCCCAGCAGGTTAGTCTGCTCATCCAGCATTCCCCCTGTCCACCCCACAGTTTAGGAATGTCAACTCAGCTCTGAAGTCCACCAAGGCCCCCCGGCACACTCCAGGTCGTCCTCTGGAATTCAAGCCACAGGCAGTCCCCAACTCATGTCCTCAGGAGGCACGCTGCCAGAAGAACTCTTGTGCAAGTGGGGTAGACCAAATGAGGGTAACATGGAGAGGAAGCGGCCTGGATGCGAGGAGGGGGACCCAAAGACACGCTCAGCTAGTGGGAATCCTTGTCTTCTGCTCTCTTGGTCTTTTGCATGAGAAGCTTGGGCTAAAAAGAATCAGAGTTAGGCTGTTCCTCTGAAATCCTCATTCTACACAATCAGAAACTGAGGTCTGGAGAAAAGCAAGCAACTGGGCAGCAAGGTCCTGGCCGGGGCAGGACTAGAACCCACGGTACTTACTTACCACCGGTCTTTCCCCACATCTTCACATCAACATGAGCCATTCCACCATCGCCGGAGCCCTCCCCACTGCTCCTCAGAGGCACCGCAGATCCCTTGCCATCCTGCTTCTTTGAGTTAATATTCCTAAGGGCAGGTTGGTACCCTGATATCGGGGTAACACCTGGGCGATTACCTCGTCCACAAGTGGTCCCTCCAGGCCAGCTGTGCTCCCATCCCTGAAACTGCAGTGGCCCTTTTGCTGACTGCAAGGCAAACATTCTTCCATGGCTTCTCCACCAACTAAAACAGTAGCTCTCAAACTTAAGTGGACATCAGAGTCACCTTGCGGGCTGGCTAAAATGTGAGAACGCAGGGCCCTACACCTCCAAGGCAGTAGGTCTGGAGTGGAGTCCAAGAATTTGCATTTCAAACAAGTTCTAGGTTCCGAAATTCTCTCTCCCAAACTCCCCCGTCCAGTGGCAGGTGGCAGGGATAGAAAATCAGATCCCCATCTGCAACTCCAGTGGCATCAGACACACCAGGCTAAAGTTGCCCTACTTTCAGACACAGCTCAAATCTCTCCTGTGATCACAGACAGATGTCACTGAGCAAATGACCCCTTACTGACATGCTGTGGGTCCCAGCTGGCAGTGGGCTTTCTTTTCACTGCTCTGAAACCAACACTAAGAAATATCTCTAAGGAGTTACAAACCATCCACAATTTATTGAATTTTGAGTTAATTCTCCATCACTAACTACTAATTCCAATTTCATGTTTCCCTCTAGATAAATTGTTTCAACCCTTTGCACAATCGATGCCAAATTTCCACCTCATCCCATATGCTTAAGAAGGATTCAAACAGGTATCCCTCACTTTGTGAAACAGAGGCAAATCGTCAAATCTATTTCCATAAAGTCACTCCTATGCCCTTGGGTTGCCAGATTTAGGAGGAAAATACAGTATACCCAGTAAGATTTGAATTTCAGATGAACTAAAAATTTTTTTTAGTATAAGCATGTCACACGCAATATTTGGGATATACTTATACTAAAAATTGTTAAGCATTTATCTGAAATTCAGATTTAACAAGGAGCTACGACACCTGTGCACTCATTCAAAAAGATATACATTGAGCCTCTACTAGGTGTTACTTGCTACAAATGCAAGACATATAGGTAAGGGTGTGTGGTAAATGTTTTAAAAGTGGCTCTTGGGGGAGGGGATGGCTTTCAGTACTTGCTGAGGCTTGAAATTCCTACAACCATCTTGCAGAAACATGAGGAGACCAAAAGGCCAGCAGAGATGCCGACCCAGAGCACCAGGTTATTGAGCCACAGGACTGATGGCAACAACCTCCTCCCTCCAAGATCTTATACAGCAAGACAGATACACTCTTATTTAAGCCACTGTTAGCTGTTTTTTCTGCTACTAGTACCAAAATGATTCCCAACGGATACACAGAAGATACTCCTCTTTGCTATGTATGCCATCTTCTGCCTCTCCAAGTAGAACAAAAGTTCTTTCTGTTTACAAGTCACGCTGGTGGATCTCTTCTTTCCTTCACTTTCATTTACTCATCCATCCATGCATCCATCCAGCCACCCACCCATCACACACAGTGTACCATTTACCTATTTACTCTATTGTAACATCCAATGGCGAAACACTCTAGAGCTATGGGGAGACATCCCAGTTAGTGCCTCTGATTGACTCTCCAAGAGCCCATGACCAATGTTTACCATCAAGGGCCTCTTTCACAGAGTATTTTGTAAATCTGCCCCCAGATGCTACCACAGAGGAAGGGCTTTTTTCCTTCCAGTACTGATAATCCCCAGACTCTCTTCTCACCTACTCAGTACACTTCCTTGGGGTCAGATTACAACACTGTAGAAATCCAAAAAAGCCATGGAGGAGCCCTTGAGGACCAAGAAATCCACTCCAGGACACCCCAGTACCCACAGTGGGGCAGGAGTGCTCTCAGCCACAGGTTATCCGAAAAGGCTGCTGACCCAACAGATGCTCCTTTTGTAAACCATCCCAAGCACTAATGACTGTGCTTAAGAAACCAACCGGCACCTACTTCTCTCTCTGGTGCAACAAATGGAAAAGGAAACTTAATGCATGAAGGGTGAAGGCCACCAAAACCATACATGGAACCACTTAACCAACCACGTCCTAAAATTTCATTTCAAGTATACTCCTCAGAAGTCGCTTTGTCCCACAGAGTCAGGCTATTCCAGCCCTCCTGGGCTGGGCCTCCCTACTCCTTGCACCATTAATTTCCATCTCTGAGACATCCTTTTATCTGTCATCATTCTTTTATTCCTTCCATCTCAGCTCTAAAGCGTTTCTCTTTCTAAGCTCCAGGTTCCTGCAATACTTTGCTATATATGCCATTTAAAAAGAGGCTCACAGGCTTCCCTGGTGGCGCAGTGGCTGAGAGTCCGCCTGCCGATGCAGGGGACACAGGTTCGTGCCCTGGTCTGGGAAGATCCCACATGCCACAGAGTG
>NW_021703783.1:87255574-87270633 GCF_005190385.1 Monodon monoceros
AAAAAAAAAAAAAAAAAAAAAAAAAAAAAAAGAGGCTCAGGGAGGGAGGAGTCAAGATGGCGGTGTGGGAAGACACGGAGTTAGTGTCTCCCCACAACTAGGGCACCTGTCGGCAGCTTGTGGGGGACTCTGACCCAAAAGGAGATGGGAGGAATCCCAGAGTGAACCGGTAGGACGCAGGGAGACCGAGGGGGGAGGAGAAGTGGAGGCCAGACAAGATCAGCGACCCTGAGGCCCGGGAGATCAGGAGAGGCAGACGGGAGGGGCACTCCCAGACCCGAGACCAGAGGAGCAGGGGAAGAGAGGAGGGCGTCTGCCCCGTCCACTCGAGCCCAGGAAGCCTGCTGGGCTCCCAGGTGAGTTCCCCTGCCCTCTGAGAACAGGGGTGGGGGCCACGCATGGGCCCCTGCTGTTCCTTGAGCCTAAGCCCCACTCCCCCGAAAGGAGCATTTTCCAGCCCTGTGGGTCCTGAGCATTGGCCCCGCCCACCACGCAAACCTCGCCCTTGCTTACGCCCCACTCTCCACAGCCAAGGCTTTCCCCTCACTTTTTTTTTCTTTTCCCTCCTCCTCTTTCTTACTATTGTGGTAATGATGTACTTTCCGGTTGCTGATTCATCTATATTTTTATTTTTACATTATTTTCTAACATATGTTAGTTTCCTAGTCTAATTTTATTTTCTACTTTGTTATTGTTCTTTTTCTTCTTTTTTTTTTTTGCCACCCAAGCAGCTTGCGGAATCTTGATCCATAAGCCTGGGGACAGGCTGAAGCTCCTGTGGTGGGAACTCCGAGTCCGAACCACTGGACTAACAGAGAATCTCAGACCCCAGGGAATATTCATCTGAGTGAGGAGGTCTCACAGAGTTCCTCATCTCAGCACCAAGACCCAGCTCCACCCAACAGCCTACAAACTCCAGTGTTGGAAGCCTCAGGCCAAACAACCAGTAAAAGGGGAAGACAATCCCACTCATTAAAAAAAAAAGAGAGAGACGGCAAAAAAATATGTCACAGATGAAGGAGCAAGGTAAAAACCTACAATACCAAATAAATGAAGAGGAAATAGGCAATCTACCTGAAAAAGAACTGAGTAACAATAGTAAAGATGATCCAGAATCTCGGAAATAGAATGGAAGCACAGATTGAGAAAATACAAGAAATGCTTAACAAAGAACTAGAACTAAAGAACAAACAGAGATGAACAACAACATAACTGAATTGAAAAATACACTAGAAGGAATCAGTAATAGAATAATAGAGGCAGAAGAACGAATAAGTGAGCTGGAAGACAAAATGATGGAAATAACTGCCAAGGAGAATACAGAAAAAAGAATGAAAAGATTTGAGGACAATCTCAGAGACCTCTGGGACAACACTAAATGCACCAACATTCGAATTACAGGGGTCACAGAAGAAGAGAAAAAGAAAGGGTCTGAGAAAATATTTGAAGAGATTATAGTGGAAAACTTCCCTAACATGGGAAAGGAAATAGTCACCCAAGTTCAGGAAGAACACAGAGTCCCATACAGGATAAACTGTAGAAAAAACACACCAAGACATATATTAATCAAACTAACAAAATTTAAATTCAAAAAAGAATATTAAAAGCAGCAAGGGAAAAACAAAAATTAATATACAAAGGAATCCCCATAAGGTTATCAGTTAATTTTTCAGTGGACACTCTGCAGGCCAGAAGGGAGTGGCAGGACATACTTAAAGTGATGAAAGAGAAAAACAAACATGTACAACCAAGGTTACTCTACCCAGCAAGGGATCTCATTCAGATTCTATGGAGAAGTCGAAAGCTTTTCAGACAAGCAAAAGCTAAGAGAATTCAGCACCACCAAACCAGCTTTACAACAAATGCTAAAGAAACTTCTCTAAGCAGGAAACACAAGAGAAGAAAAAGACCCACAAAAACAAACCCAAAACAATTAAGAAAATGGTAATAGGAACATATATGTCAATAATAACCTTGAATGTAAATGTTTAAATGCCCCAACCAAAAGACACAGACTGGCTGAATGGATACAAAAACAAGACCCATATATATGCTATCTACAAGAGACCCACTTCAGACCTAGGGGCCCATATAGACTGAAAGTGAAGGGATGGAAAAAGATATTCCATGCAAATGGAAATCAAAAGAAAACTGGAGTAGCATCACTTGTATCAGATAAAATTCACTTTAAAATACTGTTAAAAGAGATACGGAGGGACACTACATAATGATCAAAAGATCAATCCAAGAAAAAGATATAACAATTATAAATGTTTATGCACCCAACATAGGAGCACTTCAATACATAAGGCAAATGCTAACAACCATGAAAGGAGAAATCGACAGTAACACAATAATAGTAGGGGACTTTAACACCCCACTTATACCAATGCACAGATCATACAAACAGAAAATAAACACATAACAGACCAGATGACACAACAGACCAGACAGATCTAATTGATATTTATAGAACATTCCACCCAAAAGTGGCAGAATACATTTTCTTCTCAAGTGCACATTGAACATTCTCCAGAAGAGATCACATCTTGAGTCACAAATCAAGCCTCAAAAAATTTAAGAAAATTGAAATTGTATCAAGCATCTTTTCTGACCACAATGCTATGAGATTTAAAATCAACTACAGGAAAAAAAACTGTAAAAACCACAAATACATGGAGGCTAAACAGCGTGCTACTAAATAACCAAGAGATCACTGAATAAATCAAAGAAGAAATTAAAAAATACATAGAAACAAATGACAACGAAAACACAATGACCTAAAACCTATGGGACAGAGCAAAAGCAGTTCTAAGAGGGAAGTTTATGGCAATTCAATCTCACCTCAAGAAACAAGAAAAATCTCAAATAAACAATCTAACCCTACACTTAAAACAACTAGAGAAAGAAGAACAAAGAAAACCCAAAGTAAGTAGAAGGAAAGAAATCATAAAGATCAGAGCAGAAATAAATGAAATAGAAATGAAGAAAATAATAGCAAAGATCAATAAAACTAAAAGCAGGTTCTTTGAGAAGATGAACAAAATCGATAAACCCTTAACCAGACTCATCCAGAAAAAAAGGGAAAGAATGCAAATCAATAAAATTAGAATGAAAAAGGAGAAATCACAACTGACACTGCAGAAATACAAAGGATTATAAGAGACTACTACAAACAACTATATGCCAATAAAATGGACAAGCACGGAGAAATGGACAAATTCTTGGAAAGGTACAACTTTCTAATACTGAACCAGGAAGAATTAGACAATATAAACAGACCTATCACAAGTAATGAAATTGAGTTAAAAATCTTCCAACAAACAAAAGTCCAGGACCAGATGGCTGCACAGGTGAATCCTATCAAACATTTAGAGAAGAGGTAACACCCATCCTTCTCAAACTCTTCCAAAAAACTGCAGGGGAGGAAACACTCCCAAATTCATTCTATGAAGCCACCATCACCCTGATACCAAAACCAGACAAAGATATCACAAAAAAAGAAAATTATAGACCAATATCACTGATGAACATAGATGCAAAAATCCTGAACAAAATACTAGCAAACAGAATCCAACAGCACATTAAAAGGATCATACACCATGATCAAGTGGGATTTGTCCCAGGGATGCAAGGATTCTGCAATATATGCAAATCAATCAACATAATACACCATATTAACAAATTAAGGAATAAAAACCATATGATCATCTCTACAGATGCAGAAAAAGCTTCTGACAAAATTGAACACCCATTATGATAAAAGCTTTCCTGAAAATGGGCATAGAGGGAACCTACCTCAACATAATAAAGGCCATATATGACAAACCCACAGGAAGCATCATACTCAATGGTGAAAACTGAAAGCATTTCCACTAGGATCAGGAACAAGACAAGGATGTCCACTCTCACCACTATTATTCAACATAGTTTTGGAAGTCCTAGCCACGGCAATCAGAGAAGAAAAAGATATAAAAGGAATACAAATTGGAAAAGAAGACGTAAAACTGTCACTATTTGCCAATGACATGATACTCTACATAGAAAATCCTAAAGATGCCACCAGAAAAGTACTAGAATTAATCAATGAATTTGGTAAGGTTGCAGGATACAAAATTAATGCACAGAAATCTCTTGCATTCCTATACACTAATGATGAAAAATCTGAAAGAGAAATTAAGGAAACACTCCCATTTACCACTGCAACAAAAAGAATAGAATACCTAGGAATAAACCTGCCTAAGGAGGCGAAAGACTTGTACTCAGAAAACTGTAAAACACTGATGAAAGAAAGCAAAGATAACATAAACAGATGGAGAAATATACCATGTTCTTGGATTGGAAGAATCAATATTGTGAGAATGACTAAACTACCCAAAGCAATCTACAGATTCAATGCAATCCCTATCAAACTACCAATGGCATTTTTCACAGAACTAGAACAAAAAAATCTTAAAATTTGTATGGAGACACAAAAGACCCCGAATAGCCAAAGCAGTCCTGAGAAAGAAAAATGAGCTGGAGGAATCAGGCTCCCTGACTTCAGACTATACTACAAAGCTACAGTAATCAATACAAAATGGTACTGACACAAAAACAGAAATATAGATCAATGGAACATGTTAGAAAGCTCAGATATAAACCCACGCACCTATGGTCAACTAATCTATGACAAAGGAGGCAAGGAGATACAATGGAGAAAAGACAGTCTCTTCAATAAATGGTGCTGGGAAAACTGGACAGTTCCATGTAAAAGAATGAAATTAGAACACTACCTAACACCATACACAAAAATAAACTCAGAATGGATTCAAGACTTAAATGTAAGACCAGACACTATAAAACTTTTAGAGGAAGACATAGGAAAAACACTCTTTGACATAAACCACAGCAAGATCTTTTCTGACCCACCTCCTAGAGTAACAGAAATAAAAACAAAAATAAACAAATGAGACTTAAACTTCAAAGCTTTTACACAGCAAAGGAAACCATAAACAAGACAAAAAGACAACCCTCAGAATGGGAGAACATATTTGCAAATGAAACAAGGGATTAATCTCCAAAATATACAAATAGCTCATGTAGCTCAATATCAAAAAAACAAACAACCCAGTTAAAAAATGGGAGGAAGACCTAAATAGACATTTCACCAAGGAAGACATACAGATGGACAAAAGGCACATGAAAAGATGCTCAACATCACTAATAGATAAATGCAAATCAAAACTACAATGAAGTATCACCTCATGCTGGTCAGAATGGCCATTATTAAAAAATCTAGAAACAATAAATGCTGGAAAGGGTGTGGTGAAAAGGGAACGCTCCTACACTACTGGTAGGAATGTAAATTAATACAACCACTATGGAAACACTATTGAGGTTCCTTAAAAATCTAAAAATAGAACTACCATACAACCCAGCAATCCCACCACTGGGCATATACCCTGAGGAAACCATAATTCAAACAGAGTCATGTACCACAATGTTCACTGCAGCTCTATTTACAATAGCCAGGACATGGAACCAACCTAAATGTCCACTGACAGATGAATGGATAAAGAAGATGTGGCACATATGTACAATGGACTACTACTCAGCCATAAAAAGAAACAAAACTGAGTTATCTGTAGTGAGGTGGATGGACATAAAGTCTGTCACACAGAGTAAAGTAAGTCAGAAAGAGAAAAACAAATACCATGTGCTAACGCATATATATGGAATCTAAAAAAAGAAAAAAAACAAATGGTACTGACGAACCTAGTTGCAGGGCAGGAATAAAGAGGTACACATAGAGAATGGACTTGATGACATGGGATGGGAGGGTGAAGCTGGGGCGAAGTGAGAGTAGCATCAACATGTATATACTACTGAATGTAAAACGGTTGGCTGGTGGGAAGCAGCCTAGCACAGGGAGATCGGCTTGGTGGTCTGTGATGACCTAGAGGGGTGGGAAAGGGAGGGAGGGGATACGGGGACATGTGTGTGCATATGGCTGATTCACTTTGTTGTACAACAGAAACTAACACAGTATTGTGAAGCTATTATACGCCAATGAAGTTCTATTTAAAAAAAAAAAAAAAAAAAGGCTCAGGGGCTTCCCTGGTGGCACAGTGGTTAAGAATCCGTCTGCCCATGCAGGGGACACGGGTTCGAGCCCTGGTCAGGGAAGATCCCAAATGCTGCGGAGCAACTAAACCCCGTGCTCCACAGCTAACGAGCCTGCGCTCTAGAGCCCATGAGCCACAACCACTGAGCCCACGCACCTAGAGCCCATACTCTGCAACAAGAGAAGCCAACGCAATGAGAAGCCCGCACACCACGATCAAGAGTAGCCCCTGCTCGCCACAACTAGAGAAAGCCCGCTCGCAGCAACAAAGACCCAATGCAGACAAAAGTAAATTAATTAAAAAAATTAAAAAAGCCTCAATCACAAACTGCAGTGTAGACAACCTTTTCTGTTGCACTGCAGACAATTCTAGGTACTATCTGTACTTCTCCTTCAATCAAGCCAAATGAGCCGTTATTTATCATCAGTTCACAGTCCCTTATTAGCACATTGACTATGTCTAGAGAGCAGATGCCCAAGGGTGTCAATTCCTTGAGGTATTGATCCAAGAGGCAGACCATAACAAACTCCCACCTTCCTGCTCCGAGGATTCTTGGCTAAGTGTAGTCCATCCGAACCACAGCTGGCTCACCAGACCACACTGTGCAGAGCCAAAGCAGATGCCGGGGAGAAATCTAAGACAGTGACCAACCACTTTATAAGGGGAACGAGGGGGACAAATTGGAAGGCACAGAATGAGGCTAAGAAAATAAACAGACAGGAAGCTTTGTAGAGGAAATCTGTTCACACTGAGGATAATTAAGTAATGTGTTGACTGGACTCCCCAGGGCAATCACAGAAGCTGCAGACATGATGATTTTAATAGACTTAGGTTTTTATTGGGTGGAAACAACATAAGCCAATAACGAGCTGCCTGGCCACAGGGTCAATGGGCTGAGTTCTTTCCTTCCTGATCCATGATTATTTTAACTGAGAACAAAGTGGCCACTCCACCCCAACTCCAAGGTACCACCATTTTTAGCTTCAACCAGCCGGGATTGCACCATTTAGAGGGGAGCACCTTATTTCTGAATGTTCTGGACAAGTCCGTCATTGTTTGTGTGTCCACCCTGACTCTGCCTGCCCCTCTACTGATCACACCAGCCAGGGATGCCTGATCCAAGATGGCGACGGGGGGGGTGGGGCTTCAACCAGCAGTGCTGAGCCAACCAGAGTTATTCTCCTGGAAATTTTAAAGAAGGCACAAAAAGAAGTTCTCACTGGTGGTAGGTGACTGAGCTGACAGGCATTCAGAGTTGGGGCTGAAAGACCATACTGGGCTGTGCAGAAGAAGAAAGAACAGAGCAAGCTGGACAGGCGGAGGGGAAAAGAACACAGCTGATGAAGAGAGACACTGAGGAGAGGACATGGGGTGGAGGAATGAGAAAGAGAACAAGAGAGTCAGAGGAAAGAGATGGAGAGACACAGACATGGAGACAGAGCTAGAAGAAACAGACCCTATGGCCTCCTACATCCTCGAAGAAAAAGCCTTGATTTCAAAATTTTCAGGTAAAAACTGAGCTGTACTTCCTGCTCCTGGGTTTTTGGGCACGTTACCCCAGTCTCATAAATAACACAGCCATCCCCCTCTTTGAACCTGAGCATACCTGTATGTCTTGCAACTGAAATATGCAGGATTAGAACTTGCATCAACACAAAACCCTCTTGCGCTAAGTACAAAGGTTACTGTCCTTTTAAAGTCAAAACACGCCTCCATCCAACAAACATCTGTTGAACATCTTCTGTCTTTGACCTTGCACTTAGCGTTGGGTTAGAGAAATGAGTCAAAACACAGCTGGTACCCACCCACAGAGTGCAGAAAACAGAAGGAAGATGTCCAAGCACACACAATTATGAGCTGTGCTGGGAAGTGCTATTTATAACCTGTGTTAGCAAGGGGGCATGTGGAAACACAGAGCTTCTGCCGGGCAGGGGACAGGTGGGTGCTGGTTGAGAAAGTCATCCTGGAAGAAGCAACATCTAAGTCTCGAGAACAGCCAAGAATCAGCGAGGTGAGGAGAGGAGAGAAGGGTATTCCAGGCAGTGTGGCTCCAGTCGGGTGCCGGAGCTGGCTCCTACTGGTGGGAGAATTTACACCTTAGAAATGGGTAAATGCTACATATCAGGGCTTTTTAAAAATCACTCTTTTCTGAGAGTTGGTAGACCAGCACGCACCTGGGGTCCAAGGCTAGAGAGGACGGCTTGTGGTTATACAAGGTTGACATGTAGGATGTCAGAAAAGGAACTGGCCAGAGATACAAGGTGGACAGGGGCCACGCTGAACAGATCCAAAACCTTACACTGTCCTAAGCCACTGTGGAGTGGGTGGGGGGGTTAAGTAGGGAGTGAAATGGTTGGATGAAGGGATCTGGCTGTACCGCAGAAGACGGGTGCTAATAAAAGCTGAAGCAACTGAAGCCAGAGGGCTGCTGGGAGGAGAGCCTGGCCCTCCAGGACCGCCACTCCCACGCAGAGCACTGACTTGGCTCTGGAAGGGCAATTCCTTGGGTCCCTAGTGCCTATGGGATTCGCGAGGGAGTGGAAGCCAGAAATTCAGAGCATTCAAGGCAAATCAAATTTTGATGGAGGGACTTCCCTGGCGGTCCAGTGGTTAAGACTCCATGCTTCCAACACAGGGGGCGTGGTTTCAATCCCTGGTCGGGGAACTAAGATCCCACATGCCGCACAGTGCGGCCAAAAAAAAAATTTTTTTTTTTTTTTTTTTTTGATGAAAAACAAAACCAAAAACAAAGGCAGAAAGAAGTAGGATTCAGTAGTGTGGTGTCAACTAAACAATGTAACTGTGCTTTATTATTTGCAACCACTTGTATGATTGAGATTTTTGAGTAAAAGTGACTTTGGGATCAGGTGTTGTGTAGGGGAAAGAGTTCTGAACTTGGAGCTACTGGCTTTAGATTGAAGTCTTGGCTCTCCAGCTGTGTGACCTTGGGCAAGTCACTGAATCACAGCAGAACATGTATTCCTTCTGAATTTCAATTGTCTCATTCAGAGAATGTGGGCAAAAATACCTGTTTTCTCAGCTTTATTACGAAGACTACATGAGAATTTGAATATGTGTGTCTCTTCTAAATACAATACTTGACAATTATGGGGGATTGATCATTAACTTAGAGATTGCCCACTTAACTTAAAGGTCTGGATAAACTGAAGCAAAGAATAAGAAAGGTTACAAAGAAGAAATGCATTCATGAACATTTTCATGAAGTGCCTGGAACAGATGTCTTTTAAGTCAAATCTAGGCTCTGACTGAAGAGCATCGTACAAATTTGACAGATGTAAGACCAGGGCAGCCAGAGAATAAACATGGGTGGTGCTCCTTTTAAGCTGATTGGTTAGTACAGGCTAAATGTACAGAAGAAAAACTATACGTGGTTTAAGGACAAACAAAATTCTCTTCTCATAGAAGCTCTAGACTTCGTGTCCCCTCTGCACGTAAAACCACTGATTTGGTCTGAGCAGTATCTTCCTTGGTGCTAAATGGGAACAGAAAAGCATTGTGTGCAGCCCTTACTCCATTTCTTATTTTTTAGCTGTGTCTTTGACATACTATTTTATACCCGTTGGTCAGAAGTACAACAAAGCACCTGGATAAGAAATTAACTTTGTCAATTTTAAGTCACTATGAAGATATCAATGATGACGACGATGACGAAAATAGCAATGACACCAAACATGATAAAGACGATATTCAAAGTCCTTCAATGATATGAAAATAAGTTGAGACTTACGATGTGTATGGAACTAAATGGATGTTATGCGGACACACCATTCCTGCCCTCAGAATCGAGCGGCCAGACAAAATCACACAACAGTCACAGCAGAAGGCACGTCATATAACAACTCCTGCAATGCAGGGAGGCACCGTGGCAGTAATGAGGGGGGAAAACATAATTCTGAGCAGACAGAACAGGGAGCAGCATTGGTAGAGGAAACAGTAAAGACGGACTCTGCAGCGAGGATGGGGTTGGCCTAGGGAGGAGGTGGGTCCTAACAGCACAGAGGCAGAAGAGGGACACACGCATCTGGGGAACCGACACCGATGGCCAAAGCACAGGAATGCTGAGAGTTGGGGTTATAAGTGGGAGCTGAGGTTGGTGGCTGAGGGCCAACTGGATCGACAGAGTTGGAAAGGAAAGTTGGAGGAAGATCCTGGATGGTAGTAAATGCGAGAATGGCCTGCCTCTCTTGCTCTCCAGGCAAGAAGGAGCTATGCAATCAGAGAAGGAAAAGAAATAAAAGGAATCCAAATGAAAAGGAAGACGAAAAACTGTCACCGTTTGCAGATGACATGATACTATATATCATGACCCCTCAAAACTATTAGAACTAATAAATGAATTCAGTAAAGTTGCAGAATACAAAATTAATATACCAAAATTTGTTGTATTTCCATAGACTAACGAACTATCAGAAAGAGAAAGTAAGAGAGCAATCCCATTTATAATTGCATCAAAAGGAATATAATACCCAGGAATAAATATAACCAAAAAGGTAAAAGACCTGTACTCGGAAAACTATAAGATATTGATTAAAGAAATTGAAGGTGACAGAAGCAAATTGAAATATAATTCATGCTCACGTATTGGAAGAATATTGCTAAATGAGCATACTACTCAAGGCAATCTACAGAGTCAATGCAATCCCTATCAAAATACCAATGGGATTTTTCACAGAACTGGAAAAAAGAATTCCAAAATTAGTATGAAAACACAAAAGATCCCAAAACACCAAAACAAACTTGAGAAAGAACAAAGCTGGAGGTATAAAGCTCCCTGATTTCAAACTATACTACAAAGCTACAATAATCAAGATAGTATGGTAGTGGCACAGAAAAAGACAAATAGATCAATGGAACAAAATAGAGGGCCCAGAAATAAACCCACAATTAAATGATCAATTAATATGCTACAAATTAGTTGAGAATACACAATTGGGAAAAGACAGCCTCTTCAATAAATGACATTGGGAAATCTGGACAGCCAGATGAAAAAGAATGAAACTGTACCATTTTCTTACAACATATACCAACATAAACTCAAAATTGATTAAAGAGTTAAATGTTTGACCTGAAACTTTAAGACATCTGGAAGAAAACTAAGGCAGTACACTCTTTGACATCAGTCTTAGTATTATTTTTTTGGATATGTTTCCTGAGGCAAGGGCAACAAAAGCAAAAATAAATAAGTGGGACTGCATCAAACTAAAAAGCTTTTAAAAAATATTAATTAATTAATTTGTTTGTTTATTTAGGCTATGCCTGGTCTTAGTTGCGGCACACAGGACCTTTGTTGCCACGTGTGATTGTGGCACGTAGGATCTGTAGCTGTGGCATGCAGAATCTTTTTATTTGGGAGCACAGAGTCAGCCACCGGACCACCAGGGAAGTCCCTAAAAGGCTTTTGTACAGTGAAGAAAACCATCAACAAAATGAAAAGGCAGCCTACTGAATGGGAGAAGGTATTTGTAAGTTATATATCTGATAAAAGGTTAGTATCCAAAATATACAAAGAACTCATACAACATAAAAAAAAAAAACCTTTGATTAAAAAACAGGCAGAGGATCTGAATTGAATTTTTCCCAAGTGGACATACAGATGCCCAACGGGCACATGAAAAGATGCTCAACATCACTAATCATCACGAAAATGCAAATCAAAACCAGCAATAAGATATCACTTCACACCTGACAGAATGGCTGTTATCAAGAAGACAACAAATAACAAGTGTTGGCGAGGATATGGAGAGAAGGGAACCCTTGTGCACTGTTGGTGGGAATGAAAACTGGTACAGCCACTATGATAAACAGTGTGGAGGTTCCTCAAAAATTTTAAACTATAACTACCATACAATCCAGCAGCTCCACTTCTGGGTATTTTTCCAAAGAAAATAAAAACACTATTTCAAAAAGAAAAGAAAAAATAGAAGGAGCTACGGAAGGCTTCGGAGTAGGAGGGGTGCAGCCTTTGAGAAATATTCCTCTGGAATCTCTAGAAGAATGGAGGGAAGAAAAGGAGGCAGAAGGCAAGGTCAGATAAGAGCTAACAAGGGCTAATTCAAATAAGACAGCCATGAGGGGCAAATACAAGAAAGAAAAGTTTTAAGTTTAAAAGAATTTTACGAAGCGCCTGTAAAAGGGGAAATGCAGTAATGAATTTTTAGGCTGGCGGCAAAGCCAGCCCAGAGCTGGCTTCTTGGTGAAAGGAGCACAAACCCCAAGATCAGGGAGGAAAGGAAGCATGCCATCTCTGGACCCCTCAAGTAGTAAGTCCAGGACTTGGTTAATGTGCAAAGAACTTGTAGATACTACCACCCCCATGCCTCCTTTCTTCTACCAGCCAGTTCATGTCTACAGACACTGTTGAAATCCTACTATGTGCCACGTTCTGTCAGGTGCAGAGGGGGAAGGAGTGAAAGAGGCAGTTGCTGATTCCAAGGATCTTACACACACACAGAAACAGCTGTGACACAGGCACATTTGGGTAAAGGATATATGAGGTTCCAGCAAGGAATCACGGTAAAAGGGGATGGGGGCACAGGATTCAGAAAAGGCTGAAGACACTGTTGGAAGGTGGTATTAGTGCCGGACTTTAAAGGAAAAAAGTCCCGTCTTCTAGAAACCTGCCATCCACACAGCCATCCCAAACCCCCTTTTCTTTTCCCACTCTCCGTGCGTTACGGTGCCTTTGGAGGACCTCACTCATGCCCACAGCTCCCAACACCACCTTCAGCCTGAGCAGAGCCTGGCCCTGGCCACCGATGCAACGGGCATTCATCACTGAGCCCAGCCCTTGGCGGCAGCCAGCACAGGGAAGAAAGTGAGGAATTGATCGGGACAAAGTAGGTAATTAAATAGTCAATCCCACTAGCAGATTTTAAGTAAAGAAAAAAGTATGGGCAACCCCTGTAAGTTAATGATGATTCAAGAAAGCAGGTTTGCTTAACCACAAAACCATGCAACAGGAACACAAGACAAGACCCAAAACAATAAAACAATGGTGGCATGAGACCCACATCCTGCCCAGTGAGCTCAATAAGTTAATGTTTCCTAGGACGTGCTCCTCTGGGCACATTAAAAACAAAAATATAAGGAAAGGGTGACATTATACTGAAACCTGAAATGATGTGCCATTTTTAGCATACGTTACCACCTTTTTGCTCGTTTCCATTGTGCCCTGACAGTCCTGGCTCAACCATGGAGGGACAAGAAAACTCCCCCGCCTGACGTGAAAAAGGAGCTGACGATGGAAACACGACATCTACTCAAGAATGCGGAAGAAGGTGGTATTTTCCCCCTCCCCACCTTTCATTTGATTATAAAACTGTAGCCCACTAAGTTCTCGGGGCACGGCACCCTCTCGCCCGCCCGCTTGTACGCCTCACCAGCATCCTGTTCTAATAAATCACTTTGCATCTATCACTTTGCCTCTTGCTGAATTCTTTCTGTGCTGAGACATAAAGAACCGGAGCTCCGTGGAGCCCACCCGCAAAACACCACCTAGCGGTTTCAGGATCTGGAAGCAACAGAAGGAAAAACCTGGGGCCAGTTCAGACCAAATCAGTTTCCTGCTTTAGAAATGGAATGGTGCTGACACGTCAGCTGCAGAAGCCCGCACAATCTGTGAGGGGAAGGGTCAAAGGAGACTTAGTGGAGAGAAAAGTGTGGACCAGGGACAGCGTGGGGGGCAGGGGGAACAGGCAGGATGCCAAGCAAGCGCGACAGAGGACAGCAGAGGGGACGTGTGCAAGGAAACACAGGCTGGGGAGCAAGAGGTGTGTGGGCGACGGAGCTGGCCACGGTCAGAGGCAGATTCCCCGAGCGACGCTGAGCGCGAGACAGCCGGTTAGAGGGGTGATGGTGACGAAATGCATGTTCCTCTTTCCTCCTAAAAATCCCTCATGCGTTAGATGAGAAGGATGGAAAGGTGTCCTGCATGTCGGGGATGGGCAAAGCACAGAGCACAGCAAGGGTCCCAGAACAAAGAGCCCAGGACACAAAGACAAGGCTGACAATGCTGTGGGGATCAGAGACGTGAACCCGGGGCTGTCAGCCACCGAGTTCTACAAAGTTCTTCATGCGCTCATCTGTATGTGCAGGTGGGCTCATTAACCAGGAGACAAAATTCTCTCAAGACGGAGAAGGGAAGGGTTGACATAACATGGACTTGACCTCACTCAGAGCTTTAATGGTACTGGAGGCCCGTCCCTCCCAGGAAAGGGTGAACAAAGGTTCTGCACACTCTCAGCAACTTTGCATTAACACGGAGTCATCTTTTCTTTTTTTATATTGACCTACAGTTAATTTACAATGCTGTGTTAGTTTCAAGTGTAGAGCAAAGTGATTCAGTTATACATATATACACACACACATATTCTTTTTCAGATTCTTTTCCATTATAAGTTATTACAGGATCCTGGGTAGAGTTCCCCGTGCTATACAGTAGGTCCTTGCTGTTTACCTATTTTACCTATAGTAGTGTGCACGTGTTAATCCCAAACTCTCAATTTATCTTCTCCCCCACTATCCCCCCGCTTTGGTAACCATACTGGTTTGTTTTCTATGTCTGTGAGTCTGTTTTGTAAATAAGTTCATTTGAACCGTTTTTTTTTAGATTCCACTATAAGTGACATCCCCTGCTATTTGTCTTTCTCACAGAGTCATCTTAATGTCTCCTTTCTCACGCGAGAATCTGTCCCCCTGTCCATCTATCCGTTCATTCAGTTATTCATTCACTGGCTATTACTGAGTGTCCAGAACACGCCAGACACTCTTCTGGACACCGAACAAGATCGACAAACTGCCAACCCTCGGGGCATCCGCATTCTAGCGCGAGAACACAGACAAGAAACAGCCTCAACAACGGCAAAGCGCGGTGGATGTGTAAGGGGGTGATCAGAGCTGTGAAGGGGCTAAAGCAAGGAGACACAGGCGGGA
>NW_021703783.1:87270643-87423148 GCF_005190385.1 Monodon monoceros
GAAGGGGCTAAAGCAAGGAGACACAGGCGGGAAGGAGGAGGTCCAGCCCCGGAAGATCCTGGAAGGCCGACGGTCCGGTCTGATGGAGAGTTTGGAGCAGAGGCGCTGCGCACTGTGGCCGTGGGTTGAGAGGACCCCTCTGCTGCTGTGTGGGGCACGCACAGGGGAGGTGGCGGTGTTCTGCCCGCCAGGTCCTGGAAGGATTCTGAACGCACAGGAGAAGAGCACTGACAACCCGACAGTGTCTGCTCTTCCAAAGATCCAGCCGCTCTGAGGCTCGGACAGTCTCTCCCAGGCCAGGATTCATCAGGAACCAGGGGGCCAGCCAACAAGGTCTTCCCCGCTCCGCAATGACATGTTCACTGGGAATCAAGAGAAGAGACCTGTCCACCAGGAAGAGGCCTGAGCGCCGGTAAGCCTGCCTCACCATTGTCCTTCTGATGTATTTAGGTCAAAACAAAACACTCGAGACAACATCGGAAGATTCTCCTACCCCATCATAGGCCCCCTAGAGGGCAAGGACGACAGGTTTACACTCCTTTTTTGTTTCTCCGAACTTAGTGCCAGACACTGTACACAGTAAGCACTACATAAATACCTGGGGGCATACATTCAAGAACTACCTCGTCGTCGTCATCATCAGAGCGATGTTCTTAACAACACTTGATGATGTCTTATTCTATGCCAGTACTTCACCGCTGAGGGTGACTTTGCCCCAGGTGACATCTGGCAATGGCAGAGGCATCTTTGATGTCACAACTGTACGTGCGTGTGCTGGGAATGGGGAGTGTGGTGCTCTGGCATCTAGCAGGTAGAGGCTGGGTAAACTGCCCAACTTCATTCAATACAAAGAATTTTCAGGCCCCGCACGTCTAAGTGCCGAGGTTGAGAAACCCTGCTTACTTAATCCTCACAATACTCTTTATTTGAAAAAACTGGGCCACTGGGACATTGACTTGCCCAAAGACAGCTTGGTGAGGACCATTCCGAACCATAAAGTGACAACAACGTAAGGCAACGGGCAGGTTGAACTGTTTCTAGTCAACATTTCTGATGCCAGGTATGCAGATTTTTTCTTCCCTCACATCAACTGAGTGTCCTCCAATCCAATTCACTTCCTGGAGTTAGTGCAAACCCCACAGGTGAGGGGCTCAGCCCCACGAGACTGTGCCCCACTTCACACGCCAGTTACAGGTTTGGGCCTCCTGTACCACTGACCACCCAGCTATAATGTCTAGAGTTCCCCATATCCCCTCCTGGGGGTTCGATGATTTGCCAGACTGACTCTCAAAACTCAGGAAAGCACTTTACTTACGATCAGTAGTTTATTATAAAGGACACAGCTCAGAAACAGCCAAATGGAAGAGATGTGTGGGGTAGATGTGAGGAGAGAGGGGCACAGAGCACCCGTGCCATCAGGGGGCACCACCCTCCCAGCACCTCCAAGTGTTCACCAACCCGGAAGCTCTCCAAACTCTTTGCTTTCATTAACTGGCCATGGCTGATTAAGTCACTGGCCACTGGGGATTAACTCAATGCCCAGGCCTTCTCCCCTCCCAGTTGGTTGTGCTGGCAACCAGTCCCCAACCTCCCAGTCCTAAAGCTATTTTAGGGCCCATCAGGTGTCACCTCATTAGCATAAACTCAGGTATGTTTGAAAAGGGCTCAGGAATAACAAAAGACACTCCTCTTGCCCATATCACTCAGACAACTGCAAGGGTTTTAATATTAATAGCTCTGTGTCAGGAACCAGGGCAGAAACCAAGTATGTATTTCTAATTATCACACAGGTAAGTAGATAGGGAGAGTGCACCAGATAGGCAGACAGATTGAAACAAAAATGAGAAAATCAAGAAATAGGGAAAAGATGAGGGCATGGACCAAAAGTCTTTCTAAGCCCAGCTCTGCCAAGAATTGGCATGTGGCTCTAGGCCTCCCCTCCCCGCTCTGAGCCAGCACTCACCACTATGAAACTTCAGGAGATGCAGATCACTCACTTCCGGCTTTAACATTTTTGGGGCTAATTCTCTGGAGCAGAAACATTAGCTTTGTGCAAATACTGACAAACCTGTGGCAACACTCACCATACGAATCCTGAATTCCTTCCCCTTTGCCCAGAGAAGGCAGGAGTGCCAAATGCCTCTCGAGATACTTGTGGAAGGAAGAAAGGAGGGAGGGAGGAGTTATCTGTTGACATCCACCCTGGGTCAAGCATGGTGGCAGGACTGGGAATGTTCTAATACAAAATGCGTGAGGTTCCTCTTCACCTTGTTAAGTGTTAATCACCTGCCCAGGCCCACAGTGGGCAATTCCCCCAAAGCAACAGTTGGGGGTGCCACACAGGGACTCTGCCTAACTCTCTAAACAACAAGCAGGATAGGATAGTGGGGGGAAGGAGGCAGCATTCCCCCCTCCCTGCCCCTGGCAATATTTACCTTCCACTCAATAAATTCTGATGTTCATCTTAATAGAAGTCAACACCCATTTAACGGCAGAGGAATGAGAAATTAAGGCAATATGAGTGAGGGAAAGAGAGAGGTTTTCAGGTGAGATGTGAGTGGATTTGGAAAAGCAACGTAGGGAGAATCGTTTGCCATGGTGAGTAGGAACAGGCAAAGGCTGGCAGCAGAACCAAGGTTTCATGAAGGTCAAGGCGAAACGGCAAATCCGCAGGAGCTGTAAGTTTAAGGATAGCCAGGAAGAGGGCTTCACAAGCAAGAGCACCTCCAAAACTGGCCCCCCTGAAGAGAAATGTTTTCTGCTTCTCGTGACAGCGTCGTTATGTGGTTGTTAAAAAGAATCAAGAGATGTCAGATTCCTCTGAGACATCAAATAAAGCAGCTTGGATGGGTTTGATTAAGCCATTTAATTAGTACCCACTCTGGGCTGGGCACGGAACTAAGAGTGATCCATTCACTATCTGATCAATCTTCACATTAAAGGAGGTGGTAGATTTTACTCCATATATACCGTAATGAGGGAACCAAGGCCCCAGAAGTATTTTGCTAAACCAAGTGAAGGAAGAGAAAGGGCCAGCACTCGTATCTCAGTGTGTTGGTGTCACTTTCTGCCACCACAGTGTCGTCCTGGGGATGGAGCTGGACCACAGAACATGAAGAGAAATGCAATTTGAGAGCCCTGTGGCTTTGAACCCCCCATGAATGCTGTCTCATGGAATTGAGATCAAGGTCAAGTTCATTTGTTTCAGGAAGGAGACAGATACTCTCCGGGATCTGCCGGCGGGGCCTTGCACAGGCCTCAGTGCCTTTGCATATACTTTTCTGTGTCCAGTACACCGCCCACCCTGTTACCTGTGGCCAGGCAAATCACCTCCTGTGACAAGTCTTTTCTGACAACCACCTCTGGAGACTGAGTATCCTATTCCATGTCCCACAGCACCCTGTGCTAACTACCATCATACCACTTTTAATTACGTAATTTTGTTTCATTCACCTCTCTCACAATCCCCCAACTCTAAGCCCCTGAAGGGAAAGAGGTTATAGCTTTTCCCTCTGTACCCCTAATAGTCAATAGAGTTCCTGGCAGAAAGTTGGCGCTCAAATTTTAGCTGAACGCCCAAATGGATGAACAAATAAAACCCACACAGCATTAAGCGGCAGACCTACATTGTTTCATTCCTGGTCTAGGACTCTTTGGTATGAAGCAAATCTTCTACTTTTAATACACCCAACATTCCTGAAGATGACACTACTGCAGAATCACGGAAATGCGATGAACAGTTTACAATCCTCAACACACTGAGCAATTCAAAATGACAACATTAATTTAATGAACTTAAAACACTGGTGACCTCTTGAACACATCCAAAGTTATTCACACTGGGATACGCATCCTTCAACACTGCTTGCCAAAGAGAGACTCAAATAAAGATGACACATGTATCTTCCAAATGTTAATTTGCATTTTAAACTTTGATACCAAGAACTTGGCTTTTCTCTTTTGGAAGCAGGAAATCAAAAGAGATTAGCTGACTTTTTGACCCGTTCATCTATCAATCCACCCATCCATCCATCCTCCCTGTATGACATGGACACCATTAGACCTTAGGAATTCAAAGAGCTCACCCCCACCATCACATTCTATTTAGAGAGACAAACAGAAGTAAATACAATGTGATATGTTAAGTATAATAATCAAAGGATAAAGAGCTAGGGGACTCAGAAAAAGTGAACGGTTTGGTGGAGAAAAGTATTCATGAAGGTGGCATATATCAGTTTCCTGGGGCTGCCACAAACTGGGTGGCTCAGACAACAGAAATGTATTCTCTCAGTTCTCGAGGCTGGAGGTCCAACATCAAGATGCCAGCAGGGTTGGTTCCTTCTGAGAGCCATGAGGGAGAACCTGTTCCAGGCCTCTCTCCTAGCTTCTGGTGGCCTCAAGCACTCCTTGGCTTGTAGATGGCATTCTCCCCGTGTCCTCACTTTGTACATGTCTGTGTCCAAATCTCCCCTTTTTATAAGGATGTCAGTCGTAATGGATTAGGCCTCACCCTAATGACCTCATCTTAACCTGACCATCTGCAAAGACCCTATTGACAAACAAGGTCATATTCACAGGCACTGGGGGTCAGGACTTCAACATCCTTTTTGGCAGCGGGGGACACAATTCAACCCATAACATGGTGAAAAGCTGGATGCTGCAAGACAAATACAAGCTCACCAACAGGACAGCAGAAAAGAGTGTGGGCACGGTCAAGTGAATGCAGGTCTGGGAGACCCTGTGACTGTCTGGCAAGCAGGCCAGTGATAGCTCAGGGCGTGGAAGATGGGACAAGGTAACTGGAGGCCTTGACAATGGCTATCACCCTATTAGTGACGAGAAACCACTGCAGGGGTTTAAGCAAGGAACTGAAACAACGGTGTGGTGCTTTGAAAGACTGTTTTGGCCACCTGCAAGACAATTTTTATTTTGTCCCTTTGTTTTCCTTGGTCCCAAGAACTGGCGGGGAAGCCCCATTCAAGCTTCACATTTCAATGGGGGAGGGGAGCTGGGGTTCATGTTTCTCTTTCCTAACAACCTCGCCTCAACTCTGGCACAGAACTGATCTGTACGTTAAGTGGCAAGTCATCGCAATGACCTTCTCCCACTTCTGTTTAGACTGGGAGGCTGGCAGGCACACCCCTTACACACCCAGAGAGTCAGGGGCAGACAGAAAGAGAAACTTTTCCACACTTTCTCTTTCTGCCCTGGGCTCACTCATATTAGTTTCCTAGAACTAGATGATACCCAAGCCAGAGGACCACAGAGTCCTTCAGACTGTGTCCGTTGGATCTGTGAGGACATCTCAGGGAACACCCTGTGGCGTGAGGTCAGGAGAATGAACAGATGAGGAAATCCAGGCCTCCGGTTCTGCCTTACCTGGAGCAGCTCCATTTTTATCTTTTTTAAAATAATACCTTTATTGAGATATAATTCACATACCCTAAAATCTACCCTTTTAAAGTACACAATCCCGTGGTTTTTAGTGTATTCCTAGAGCTGTGCAACCCTCACCACCACCTAATTCCAGAACAATTTCGTAACCCAAAAAGAAACCCTGTACCCACTCCCAGTCACTCCCCATTTTACCCTCCCCCAAACCCTTGGAAACCACTCAACTACTTGCTGTCTCTATGGAATGGCTTATTTTGACATTTCATATGAATGGAATCGTAAGTATGCCCTTTTGTGGCTGGCTTCTTTCACTTATATTTTCAAGGTACAATCATGTTATAGCATGTATCAATACTTCATTCCTTTTTAGCTCTGAATAATACTCCGCTGTATGGCTAAATCACATTTTTTTTAATCAATTCATAGACATTTGGGTAGTTTCTACTCTTTATTATGAATAAGCTGCTATGAACACTCATGTATAAGTTTTTGAGTATCTGTTTTCAATTCTCTTGGGCATTTACCTAAGAATAGAATTGCTGGGTTACAGGCTATGTGTAACCTTGAGGAACTGCCAAACTGGTTTCCGAAGTGGCTGGGCCATTTGACATTCCCCGCAGCAAGGTCCAAGGGTAACGATTTTTCCACATCCTCTCCAACACTTGTTATTTTCTGTCTTTCTGATAATCACCACCCTAGTGGGTGTGAAGCGCTACCCCACTGTGGGTTTGATTTGCATCCCCTAATGACTAACGATGTTGAGCCTCTTTGTCATGTGCTTATTAGCTATTTGTAAATCTTCTTTGGAGAAATGTCTACTCAAGTCCTTTGCCCTTTTTTTTTTTTTTTTTTTTTTTTTTTTTTTTCGCAGGCCTCTCACTGTTGTAGCCTCTCCCACTGCGGAGCACAGGCTCCGGACGCGCAGGTCCAGCGGCCATGGCTCACGGGCCCAGCCGCTCCGCGGCATGTGGGATCTTCCCGGACCAGGGCACGAACCCGTGTCCCCTGCATCGGCAGGCAGACTCCCAACCACTGCGCCACCAGGGAAGCCGCCCCCTTTGCGCATTTTTAAATGGCTGTCTTATCTTTGTTGAGCTACAAATGTTCTTCATCTATTCTGGATACAAGTCCCTTGTCAGATATGATTGGAAATATTTCCTCCTATGTTTTAGGCTGTCTTTTCACTTTCTTAACGGTATTCACACAATAGATTTAAATTCTGATGAAGTCCAATTTTTCTTTCTTTTGGCTTGTGCTGTTGGTGTCGTATCTAAGACAACTGCCTAATCCAAAGTCACAAAGATTTACTCCTGTGCTTCCTCCTCAGTCTTAACAGCTTTCATTCTTATGTTTATGTCTACAATCCATTCTGAGTTGATTTTCATTTTTACCCTTTTGAGGGGATGGTAATCTACATAAAGTTTGTTTAACTCTCCCAACACCAAGCCACCTTATTTTACAGATTCTAGAAAGGAGGAGCATCATCACACTAGAGGCCAAACCTCCCCCAATGCGCCCAAGGCGCCAGTGTTGTACAGGTTGGAAGGGATCCTCTTCCCCTCTTCACAGAGGCTGTGGCACCCCCGTGTAAACACTGGGAATCAGCTCTGCGGCGGCCCAAAATGACCCCGTGTGCTTGCAACAGACTTGCCATGCCTGTCATCTGCTTCTCATTCATCCTAGAACTCTTGCTAACTAATCTCAGGCCCCGTGCCTCACCCTCGCCACACGCTGGCCCCCAGGTATTTAGGGGACTAAAGGATCTTTATCAAAACCTTACTTCCCCAAGTGGACCATTATCTCACAACAATTCAATTCACTGAACACTTACCAGCACGTTGCACTCAGCCCCAGGGATACAAAACCGAATAAGATGATACGGCCCCCTACTCTAGAGGAGCCGTCCCTTCAGCTGGGGATGGGGGGAGGCACACACTGAATACTGGCACATTATCACCTTCCTGATGTTTAATACTACGAAATGCAATTGCTAATATGAATCCCTAAGTGCCTGTGCTCTGCGTGCATTACTTAACTCCTTAACAACTTGATGAGGTAGCAATAACACTGCCCCATTTACGGCACACATTAGGCACCAATTCTGCACAAAGCACACTAATAATGGGACAAGTAAGGACCAGGAGCAAAGAGTGAGTTGGGGACTGCTTCAAGTACAAGGGGACTGGGGGTTGGACAGTGGAATTTTTCTCGGGGAAAAAAGCAGAGAATGGGGGCAAAAATCGAGGCATACAAATATCTGCCGAGTTAGAGAAAAAGCGAGCAGAGTGATGCCTGTAGATAGGAGGGAGGGGGGGCATGTCAAGGAGAAGGGTGTGGCCTGTGTCAGCATTCATATCCATGGACCACCACCTGGAGAGCCAGCAAATTACATGAGAAAAAGCCACAGACAAACTTGCCTTGTGCTGATACATGATATCATCGCAGACTCTGTGCTTTGGAGACAATCTGCCCCCCGCCCCGCCCCAAATGCTGCCAACGGAAAGGAAAATGGCATTAATAAAATTCAGTGTGAGGATATGATCTAGGCGTGGGGAGGCAGAGATGAGGTTGTTTGATTACTTACAATAAATACTTGTATTTCAGATAATCGAGTTTGGTTCTTAGCGCTAATGTCATTTTCTGCTAATTTAATGTCCTGGGAATCCCTCTGAGTAAGAAGATTGCTGGTGGAATGAAAATAGAGCCATCTGGGAAAAAGAACCATCTCCCCAATCCAGGTGTGTTCAAAGGCTGCAAAGAAGGCCAATCCCTCCGAGTAGAGGGAGTTAAATAGATCCTCCGAGGTGGTCTGGGTATGAAGGCTGCGCGCTAAGCGGAAGGGGCAGTGGGTATTTGAGATCCTTCATTGTGGAAGCAAACTCATCAGGCCCGCCTGCACCAGGCACGTGGCAGGCAAGCGGGGCTCTCACATACCTCGGGTGACCCCTGGTGGTGGTTTGTGGGGTGGGGGGGCGTGTGGGGTGTGCGGGAGATGAGGTGAGGGGCGGGCGACAATGTGCACTGTGCCATCTCTGCTTCCAAAAGGAGCATGGAAGCATCCCCTGCCCCCAGTTGCAATGGAAGCTTGTTTACCCTGAACCAATCCCCACTTACGCCTGCTGTCCCAGCCTAATAACTTACGGCATCCTCTTTCATCCTTTAAAGCATTCCAGTCTGGACAATAAATTGCACTGCCTTCCTGGGTACAGTGGGCAGAACGTTAGCGATGAGCTAAGGATGCTGGGTGCCGGGGGGCAGGAGGATGGAAAGCCTGAGAATCACTCAGAGAATGAGGATGGAAAGGAGCTTTTTCCCAAGGATAGAATTTGGTTCCCTCTCTGCTCCCCATGCCACTGGGACAAAGGCACTGAAACTCTCAGCCTCGGTTTTCTCATCTGAAAAACGGAACAGCAATACACATCTGGCAAGTTGACTTGTGAGGATTCCACGAGACAATGTACGTAATTTACTTGTGCCGGCACAGCGCCTGGCACATAATAGAATCTCGATGCGTGATAAGCTATTATTGGCAGTCAGTTCACACCAGCAGGAAGAGCTGGGATGCTGAGCTTGGGAAAAAGCTCCTTTCCTTCCTAATTCTCTGAGTGATTCTCAAGCTTCCCTTCCTCCTGCTCCTGCCCCTGCACGCCCCCCGCACCACCCCCCCCATCCTCAGCTCACCGCTAATCACAGCAACAGGGCATAAAAAAGACACCCAGGTGCTGGAGTACTTCTCCAAGGGCTGAATAGGATTTCATAAACCAAGAAATCCTACCACTTCCAGCTGTGGTACTGCCCTGTTCTAATTTCCCCAGCAGTAGCAAGGACAGTGAAGCTGGGAGTTTCCATTTGAGGGAACATTTTTCCCTTCCCTCCATCTCCTGACAATGGTCGTCAATTACAGTGCACCATGCAGGGAGGCTAGGGGAGAGAGGGCAGAGAAGTGACCCCCGGAAACACATCTGCAGGAGCAGATTACAGAGCTCCCCACAGACGCCGGAGCAGCCCCTGAGCTCATGGTGGGGAGCGGGGCAGGGAAGCAAGAACAGAAATTAAAAAATGCAGCTCCTCCCCGGGCCTGATGAAGATTAATATCTCCTCCCTGATGAGATGAGGTGGCTTAATCGCTTCTATTAATACAGAATCACTGAGGGCCAAAGGTGGGGGCGTGGAGGGAGGTGGGGGAAGGGAATGAGAGTGCCTCGCCAATATCATACAGAAGCAGAAAGGGACACCCTGAATGTACGAAGATAGGATTTCTTCAAGGCTCGAAAGTTATGACAGAAACCTGCTAGCTGAGGCACTGCATGAGACCGTACAGCATCAGATGTACTTCGTGCTTTTCTTTTTTTCACTAAGACCACTGGACCAATTTGGTTAAACAAGCTGATCTCAAAGACTGAATGATCTCAGCAGAGAGACCGTCACCGCTTTGCAATCTCACAACCCCAACCAAGGGTCTTCCAACTCCACTCTCCATGGACCACTCCAGGCCATGCTTCAAGACTCAGCCCAAGAGGCACCTTCTTCAGGAAGCTTTCCTGGACATCCCCAGATACTTACGAGTCCTTCCTTCTGGATCCCCAAAGACAGGCATCCATACTTCCACTACAGTAATTCTTGTGCACTGCAATTGGGAGCCATCCTCCCATTTAAGTCTAAGATGGCTACTCTTAGACTTAAATATTTGCTTCCTACCATCCCGTAACTTCCGTTACCCACTAAACAGCGTCTCCATCACCTCATCTGCTTTCCTCCAAGGACCCACTCTCCTCGGGGAATGAGCACATGGAGAAAGGTCACTGTCCCCTAAGACCAAAAAGAGAACAATTTTTCTTGAGGGCAGGGACCATGGCTCAACCGTCTTTGTGTCTTTCTCACATTCTAGTCCAGTATCAACCATACGCTGGCTTCTTAATATCTGTCCCATCATCTAACAGGAGAACAGGGGAGTGGAAAACAGAGGCACCAAAAATCAGCTGGCTGCACAGAAGAAACCTCAGCATGACAACGAAATATACAAATACATCAGGGGTAACACAGGTCTATTCAAAAGTATTGGGATCTTTCTCAAAGGTGGTCATTAAAAAAAAAAAAAAGAGGCAGCAAAAAGGAGTATCTCCTCCTCTACTCCCTACTAATCTTCACTCACTCAAGCACTGGGTGAATTTTCATCTCAAATAAGCTCAGGATTCCTGATTCCCCCAGTCTCACAGCATCTGACAACTGGGCTTAAGGGCTTGAGAAACGTGGACTCAGAATGGCAGAATCCCAGGCAGAACAACATTTACCCTCGTGGTTCACGGAGTGAACTGGAACCATTTCATTAAGTGCACGAGAAACTTCAGACGGGAAGGGGGGGCTAGTCTGGGATTCATACCAGGGGACAAGCCATCACCAAAATGTGTCTGATGATCGTATTATCTGTGCTGTGTGCAGAATCGTCAGCTCACGGGAACACAAAGTACACGCGTATAGAATAAATGCTGCGGCCTTACAAGTGTGGAGGCTTCTTTGCCCCAGCTTTTCATTACAGGCACACCTTGGAGATATTGCGGGTGGGGTTTTCCAGACCACCACAAAAAAGCAAGTATCACAGTAAAGTGAGTCCCACGAATTTTCTGGTTCCCCAGTGCACATAAAAGTTACGTTTACACTACACTGTAGTCTTAAGTATGCAACAGCATTATGTCTAAAAAACCCATGTACAAACCATAATTTAAAAATACTTCATTGTTTAAAAAAAAAATGCTAACCATCACCTGAGCCGTCATCAAGTGGTAACCTTTTGCTGGCGGAGAGTCTTGCCTCCATGTCAGTGGCTGCTGACTGATCAGGGTGGGGGATGCGGAAGGGTGGGGGATGCGGAAGGCTGGGGTGGCCGTGACAGTTTCTTAAAATAAGACCACAGCGGAGTCTGCCACGTCCATTGACTCTTCCTTTCATGAAGGACTTCTCTGTAGCATGCAATGCTATTTTATAGCATTTCACCCACAGTAGGGCCTCTTTTAAAGTTGGAGTCGATCCTCTCGAAATCTGCTGCAGCTTTATCAACTAAATTTATGTAATATTCCAAATGCACTGTCATTTCAACAACTGATTAAATTCACCACCTTATATGGGTGTGGTTCGTGGCACCCCAAAACAATTACAGTAATAATATCAGAGAACACTGATCACACAGAAATCCCACTCCTGGGCATATATCCAGACAAAACTATAATTAGAAAAGATACATGCACCCCTATGTTCATAGCAGTACTAGTCACAATAGCCAAAACGTGGAAGCAACTTAAATGCCCATCAACAGGTGAATGGATAAAGAAGATGTACATATATACAACGGAATACTACTCAGCCATAAAAAAGAACAAAATAATGCCATTTGCAGCAACATGGATGCAACTAGAGATTATCATACTAAGTGAAGTAAGTCAGAAAGAGAAAGACAAATACCACATGATATCACTTACGTGTGAAATCTAAAATATGACACAAATGAACTTATCTATGAAACAGACTCACAGAGAACAGACTTGTGGTCGCCAAGGAGGGGTCAGGGAAGGATGGAGTGGGAATCTGGGATTAGCAGATGCAAACTATACAGAATGGATAAACAACAAGGTCCTACTGTATAGCACAAAGAACCATATTCAATATCACGTGATAAACCATAATGGCAAAGAAGATAAAAAAGAATGTATACATATGTATAACAATCACTTTGCTGAACAGCAGAAATTAACATTGTAAATCAACTATACTTCAATTAAAAAAAGGAGATCACTGATCACAGATTACCGTAAGAAATATGATAATGAAAAAGTCTGAAATATTGCCAAGAATCACCAAAATGTGACACAGAGACAAAGTGAGAAAATACTGTGGGAAAACAGTGCCAATAGATTGGATGTTGTCACAGACCCGCAATTTGTAAAAAATGCACCATCTGCGAAGCACAACAAAGCTAAGTGCGATCAAACGAGGTCTGTCTGTACATTAGTCTTGACAACACTATAGCTAACCTATACCCCCCAAAACAAAAATGAAAAACAAAGTTGACATATCATGCAATGACACGGCTCCCTCAGCTAAGTTCAAAAAAAGACAAAGTTAAAAACCACTGAATCACTCCCACTGTGGACACCGCACAGTAGGGGATTTCAAGAGACCCAAAGCCAGTCTGAACCTTCCAGGCACTTCCAAGCTGATAGGAGCGTTAAGTGTCTGCAGAAAAACCAGCAGCTGAAGATCAGACGGTGGTCACGCGCGGGGGGCTGCAAGCCTCTCTAGTGGAATTGAGACTTTCCTAAATGCCCACATGTGCACAAGCCGAGCACAGAAACGCTGAGCCAGCAATTACACCCAACCCCCGCTGGGCTGGGAGTCCTTAGAGCAGCAGGATTCTGGCTGAGGCACCAACCCATCTCCCACACCCAGGGCTGTAATTTCGCATTAAGCCACAGGCAGGGGCGCAGAAAAACCGTGGGAGGGGCTGCAGGGGAACAAGATGCTGAGTGAGGCAGCACAGTCAGAGCCTCTGGAAGGGAGAAAAGGGCAGTAGCCCTGGGACAACCGTGCAAAAAAAACCCCAGCCTTTCCAAGACCCAGGGCCAGAAGGCGGGTGCGAGCCTTCGAGGAAGAGACTCTGAGCCTGGATCCATGCTGCCCCTCCAGATGGAGCCTCGTTCAGGACAAAGAACAACTCCTGGACTCAGAGTCCCAGCAGAACCAGCTTCAGCTTTTAACATCCATCAATGAGAAACGTGCCAACTACCACCGACCCACTGTGTTTCTATGTTTCATCTCTTGGTGGCTCAGTCTCCTCCTCTGTAAGACAGGGATGACAATGGTTCCTCTCTACACGCAGAGACCGTATAGCTTAGTAAGTCAAACCACGGTCCCTGGGGGCCAGAATGGCAGGCGAGTCTGAGCCCAAGCAGAGTGACCTTGGGCAACTAATTTAACCTCTCTGGACCTCAGTGCCCTCACCTGTAAGTGGGGGTAATAACAGGACCAACTTCACAGGGTGGTTGTGAGGACTGAATGAGTTAATCCGTGTAAATCACAGACAGCGCCCAGCATATAGTAAGTGTTCAATAAATTAGTGGCTATTATGATTGCAAATGATGGTGACGTTCTTTCGCATCCCTTTTCCCTTAAAGGAGGCTAATACTTGCAGAACAAGCCCTGTACACCTGGCACCATGCATTCAAGGCTCACGTATTAGCTCACTTAAGTATCACAACCACTCCATGAAGAGCCGAGGGTCAGAAAGGTCAAGAGCGGCTGTGAGGCCACGCAGCTAGAGAGTGGCGGAATCGGACTCGCCACCCATGCGCTTTCCACCCCAGCATACCTTGAGCACACCGCCTGATAAAGCTGGCACTCCAGCTTTACTTCAACCATATCTTTATGATAAAAATTACAGTACAGCGTAGACTTCACTCTGGAAATGAAAAAGGCAGCCCAATCTTTCTTTCCATATAACATCTTTTTTTTTTCCCTAGGAAAGATGGTTGACACTGGAGTCCTAGCTCCCCTTCCTGCTGGGTGTCAGTGGTTCAAGGGTCCCAATACCCAGGTGTGAGCAGGTGGGATGCTTACTGTCAGATCTTTATTCTGCTCTCTTTATTCTGCTCTCTCATGTCCCAAACCAGCCATCGATCGCCTGCCCCACACCTGCTCTCCCTCCAGGCTTCTCCAGCCAGCATCCACTTGCTCCCATCAAGACCTGGGAGTCATCTTTGATCCTTTCCGTCTCTCACCTTCACAGTCCAAACGTCACCAAGACCTGGAGGCTCTCCCTCCAAACCCTGTCTCCAGACGGCCACTTCCGCCTCATCTCCACTGACACCATCTGAGTTCAGGTCACCTCACAGCTCACCTGGATGACCACGTGAGTTACCTAGCTGGAGGCCTGGCCTAAATTCTTACGCCCCTTAGATCATTCTCTACAGACACCAGGATTGATTGTTTGGAAACACACACCTGGTATGTCTGGCTGAATATGACCCCTTAAGCTGTCCACATCCTAATCCCTGAACCTGTGACTATGTTGCCTCAAAGGATTTTGCAGATGTGATTAAATTAATGCAAAGATGCAAAGATTACGCTAATTATCCGGTGGGTACAATGTAATCACAAGGGTCCTCATAAGAGGGAGGCAGGAGAGTCAGGGTCAGAGAGACGTAATGATGGAAACAGAGGCTGGAATGATGTGATGGCTGGCTTTGAAGATGCAGGAAGGCACCAACAGCAAAGGAATGCAAGTAACCTCGAGAACCTGGAAAAGGCAAGAAACAGCCTCCTCCCTGGAGCCTCTGGAGGAAATCAGCCCTGCCAACATCCCGATGTCGGCCCAGCGAGACCGATTTTTTATTTTTACATTTATTTATTTGGCTGTGGCGGGTCTTAGTTGCGGCATGTGGGATTTAGTTCCCTGACCAGGGCTTGAACCCGGGCCCCCTGCACTGGGAGCGCGGAGCCTTAACTGCTGGACCACCAGGGAAGTCCCAAGACCAATTTTAGACTGATCTCCAAAACTCTAAGAATAAATCTGTGTTGGTTCAATAAATCTGGTTGTGATCGTTTGTTACAGCAGAAACAGGACACTAACACACATAGCCTTGCTATCAGCTTAGACTCAGGCAGACACCCCGTGGACTTTAAAAGCGTCCAAACTCCTTTCAGTGGCCTGTCCACGGGGTGTCTGCCTACGTCCCCAACCTCATCTCCGACCCCGTATCCTCTTGCTCATCTACCCCTGACTTGTTGGACTCCACCAGCTTCACCCAGACACATCCGGTTCTTTGCAGCCTCTGAGCAATTACGCTTGTTCTCTTTGCCGGGGTGTTGTCCCCACACAGCTGGCTCATGATTATACTTCAGGCTTCAGCTCAAACGGCACATCGTCAAAGTCCTTCCTGACCACAATATGCAAATGGCGCACGCAGGCGTCATTCTCTTGTTTGCTGACTCGTAAGCTCCATGAGGACTGGAGTATTTCCAAAGTACCCAAGTGTGCCTGGGACATAGCAGGTCCTCAATGAATTTTTCTCGAGTGAATGAATAAGTAGATGAGGCAGTATGAAATCAACACCAGACTGCAGACCCTGCTTCTAAAATGCCTAGCGGTGGATGGATGGCACAGGAAAGAGTTATCATTAGGGGCTGGGAGGAAAAAGGCTTTGGAAAGAGCACCAGGAGGGTGGTGCGGCTTGCCGCTGGGCCTTGAAGCGGGGGCAGGAGCTAGGAGAGCGAAGGTGTGAACCCAGGCTCCGAGGCTGCTCTCTGAATGATGCAACGGGGCATGTAATAAATTCAGAAATTCTCCTATGGGGCTAAGTGCCCCCATCTTCTATCCCACAGACCTCAGCTACTGACTACATTCAGAGGGAGGAAGCACTTCATCTTTTGACTTCTACCCTAGATCCTTGTGTGGACCAAAAATAGCTCCTTGTTTCCAAATGCTTTCCATATTTCTAGAAAATGGAAATGGACTCAATAGGGGAGCCCTGGAAAAGTACGAGCTGGTAATGAAGTTCTACCTGTCCTTTGTCAGGCCAGCTCACCTTCATATACTTCATGGTTTTCTTTCTCATGGAATATTTCATCTGATCTCCACAACCACTCTGAGGGGAGGTCAGGGCAGACAGTACCACTCCCATCCTACAGATTAGGAAACGGAGTCCCTGACGTGCCACGTGGCTGTTTGGTGAATGAAGTCCCTTCTAGGTGCCAATGACTTGAAAACATGGACAAGATATATTCAGCTTCCCTGGGTCTTCATTTTCTCTGAGAGGAAGACAATGCTAGCCTCGCTTGACCCAGAGCTGCTACAGATCCAACGAGAAAGCTCTGCCACTTACGAGCAGAGTGACCCTGAGCCATCTACTTAGCCACTCTCTGTTCTCATTTTGCTTTTTTTTTTTTTAACCGTTTTTTGTTTTTGTTTTTGTTTTGTGGTACGCGGGCCTCTCACTGCTGTGGCCTCTCCCGTTGCGGAGCACAGGCTCCAGACGCGCAGGCTTAGCAGCCATGGCTCACGGGCCCAGCCGCTCCGCGGCGTGTGGGATCCTCCCAGACCGGGGCACAAACCCGTGTCCCCTGCATCGGCAGGCGGACTCCCAACCACTGCGCCACCAGGGAAGCCCTCATTTTGCTTTTTCATTATGCTGGCAACAAGTCCAGTCCGACTGCATGTAAATGAAGCCTCTGTTTTATAATTATTGGCCAACAACTATGTGCCAAGAGATTTTCTTATGTTATATTTTATTTGCAATTACAGATCTGAAGTTCACTGATAAATGACCTCATCAAAAATAAATGTAATAAAACAAGAAGCTGGGATTTACTGAGAGCCCAGTATGCATCGGTTGCCTACCTAAATCATCACACTCAGACCTTCAAATAAAGCTGTATGGGAGGTATGGCTGTTCCCACTTATACATGAGAAAACTGAGCCTTAGAAAAAGTAAGAGACGAACCTGGGGTCACACAGCTGCTATGGGGCACAGACCCAGAGCTTTCTGGCTGCAAAGCTGTGCCCCTCCCACTCCGATTTGCTGTCCTCGTTCCTGGGAGGTAGACGCTCCTCTCTGATAGGCAATGGAAATGCTTCACGATGTACATGGAACACCTTCAAATTTCCCTTTCACCCAGGCTGTTTCACTCCTCTGTGTCTAAATCTTACTTCTGACCCCTGGTCACCGGTATGGTGCTCAGCACAGAGGAAGATCTCCATGCAGGCTACTGATCAGAATGGAAAGGTGGGAGGAAAAGGTGGCCCAGGAGGGAAGCAAGAGGCTGAGCATCCGTGGTTAAGAGCAAGGGCTCTGAGTCACACAAGCCAAGTCTGCACACACTAGCTCTGCGTCCAGGGCAGATTCTCAACATCCTGCACGTGATCTATAAGAGGGGAGGAGGGCAGGTCCCACCTGAGAGAGGGGCTTCGAACAATGCACAAAGCAAACGCTGGCCAGTGTTAACTTCCACTATCCTATAGTAAGGACAGAAGGGGGGAACTCCCTCACAGCCAGGAGGAGACCAGCGATGTCACCTGCGAACAGAACAAGTGAAGAAGCGGAGAAAATATGCAATTCCAGGGTCTCTTTCTGATTACTACCTGTCACTGAAGCATCTGGAAAGCAAGGCAGAGACTGTTTGGGGCAGAGAAATGGACCAAAGGGAAAAGCAGACTCCTTTCTGCTCAGAGAGCCACCTGAGCAGGACTCTCTATTAAGAGACTGGTGAGAGAGGAACAGAAAAATTCTGTAAATACTCACTCCCAGAGATGCTGACTTACCCGCCCCTTCATGCCGCTCACCTCAGTGTTTATCCGAAACATGAAATACAGCCGTGTGTGAGATGTTCCTCTCTCTCCTGACCCTTCTCCCTCACTGCTGCCCCAGAACGAGCCCCCAGGTGTGCCCAGCCTCTCCCGGCACGAAGGTGTGCCTGCGTTCATTTCTGGATTGCTGACTTCAAGAGCTCTGGAACCCCAACTGCCCCAAATCTCTGTGGAGTGAGCCAGGCACAGCATCCTAGGGAGCATAATTCACAGGTACGGCTCCTGGGAAGGGAAGCCGAGGGCCCAGTTACCTTACTGCTCAGAAAGGACTGACCCTTACCTGTCCCTGAAGCCTGGCCAATCAGCAACCGGGGCAGAGGCACCTGGCAGCGAAGCCCAGAAGGCAAGCAGAGAAAAGCCATGGTCTGAAAAGTCAGCACAACTGAGCCCACCCGGCCTGGAGAAGTTTGAATCTAGTACCTTTTCCAAGTGTATGTGAAGGGTTATTTATACACAGGAAATGACCAACTTGTCCCAATCCCCTTGGAGAACAGAGCAGAAGGAAGGAATCTTACACTGAAAAGAGGAAGATCAGTAATGCCAACTTAAGAGGTCAATGGAACCTCGGCTAGATCTTGGTGAACAGGACCTCCTGGGTTAAATCTTAACTCTACCACTTACTAGCTCTGGAACCTCAAACTGATTTTTGAACTTGGCTGTGCCTCATTTTCCTCATCTGTAAAATGGGAATATCAGTACCTACTTTATAGGGCAGTTCTGAGGAACACGTGAGCTAATGCAAGTCAAGGATTTAAATGCTCCATAAAGAGGAGCTAACAGCATCCTCATTTCCGGCACTTCGGCACCTATCAAGCATCTACTTTACTCCAGGTATTGTGCCAAAGACTAACGATTCAGCGTTGACTACAGAAAGGCAAGGCCTCACCATCTGAAGGGTGTAGGAATCACAGTAAATACTAATAACAATTTATCCAGCGCTCATTATGCACCAGGCACTTCTCTAATACACACCATTAAGTCTACACAACAGCTCTGAAAAGGAGGTAAGTTATGTAAGTGAGGTGCACTTCAACACACAGGATTAACAGAAGCACAAACGATATAGTAGGTGAGGATAATAATATCCCCTCAGGGACTTGGTTGTGAGGACTAAGATTTTCTTTTTTCACAGGCTCCGGACGCGCAGGCTCAGCGGCCACGGCTCACGGGCCCAGCCGCTCCGCGGCACGTGGGATCTTCCCGGACCGGGGCACGAACCCGTGTCCCCTGCATCGGCAGGCGGACTCTCAACCACTGCGCCACCAGGGAAGCCCAGGACTAAGATTTAAATGTCAAAGGAGATAAAGCTGCTTTGTGAGACAAACAGCAGGCACTCAGTCAGTGCTGTCATCACCTACCTGATTCAACCTTATTAAATTCAAGTCCTGGAGGCCGGGGGCTGAGGAGGGGAACTGAGATCAGCCACCCAGAGGCTTCACTTTAGCCAGGGCAAAGTTCTCAAACTGGCCAGGAGGTAAGGATCACCTGAGGCCCTTGTTAAAAATGCAGATACCTGGGAACCTCCCCTGCAGACTCCCATTTAGCGAACCTGGGCCGGGGCCCTGGCACTGTATTTTCCCCAAGTATCTGTCCCGGGTGGGCTGAGCGTCTGCAGGTTCAGCAGGTGCCCAGGTGATTCTTATCATCTAGCAATTCTGGAACCAGAGATCCAGGTGACTTCCTTACGGGCTGGAGGAGGAAATACTCTTAGGTTCGTCCTAGGTTAGCAGCCAAAGGCAAGTCCAGATGGCTTGCTTCCCAAGGAAGAGACAGGATGAGGAAAGAGAATTCAGAACACAGGTTCCAAGACCCTGTCCCAAGGCCTGTGAGATGGGTCCTACACCTTTCCTGGCTTCGTCCACCCCGCTTCCTCCTCTCCCTTCCCTCTGGCCGCCCTGTTTCCTCCCTGTTCTTCTGCAAAGGTACCAAGTGCTCTCCACATTCTGCTATTCCCTCTGCCTGAAATGCTTTTCCTCCCGATCTCTGCCTGGCTCTTCTTAAACATCACCAGAGAGCCCTGTCCAGACCACGCTATCAAAAGCACTTTCCCCCTCCCCATTCCTCAACAAGCCTCTCTGCTTTCTCTTTGTAGCATGGATCACCACTCAGCAGAGTATGAATCTGTCTGTGAATCATCTCTCTTCCTGCACTAGACAGGACATTACACGCTCATGTAATTCACAGCTCTGTCCCCGATGTCCTGAAACAGTGACTGATGGTGTTTGCTGAAGGAATGAACCACCGTGGATGATGCACCTAAGGAGTCTGAAGCTCAGCCACCTCATCTGGGAAACAGAACACCCTCCCTCCCTGATGGGGTTGTGGGAGGATTGTTTAAATGTATACGGGAGAGCTCGGATTCAACACCAACCTGCTGCCTACCTGTAATTGCTACCTATTGGTGCAATGGAGACACTTCCTTCTGGGATGTCACTGCAAGTTTCAACACCCAGCACTGGCTGTGCACCAAGAGAAGTCATGATGGGCAGCAGATGGGGCATGGAGTGCCCTCTGCTGGGGCAAAAATGACAAATACCCACTATCTGAAGAGCCCACCCTAGAAAGAGAAGGAACCTTGCATTTTCAGGTTTCTTCCAAACAGTGCGATCTTAAACACTCAACTCTGTTGACTCCTTAAGCAATTTCTTGCTTCGGAGAGCAGTCAGCATATAAAACCCAGCTGAACACAAAGTGACTCTGTAAATCTACTCTCCGCTAGGCACGATGGACTCCTTTTCATCTGCACAAAACCCCTCTTAAGTAGGAAGCAGCACCTCCAACTTTGGAAGAGACAGTTTGAGCTCAGAGAGGTTAAGTTACTCGGCTGAGGACACACAGCATTTAACAGGGGGTTTGGGAATTTGAATAAAGTGTACTGACTCAGCTGCACCCCATCAGAAAAATCTTTAGAGAAGTGATTCCACTTTGCTTCAGAGGATGGTCCTTTCCTCTTTGTGACTCTTTAAATGTTCTCACAACAGGTCACCTGTGTGAAATAACTTCCCCCAAATGTGGCCGATGGGTTCATGATTGCCTGCAGGTGTATTTATGACTACAGTTACAATATATGTCTGTGTCTCCTTGCCTCCTCCCTCCTAACCCCCTGCTTTCTAACTGCAAATGTCTGGAAAGACAGATGGATAGAAATGAACAAATGGGGCATTCACCTTTTGCCTTTACTAAAAATGCTAACGGACACATCAGTATCAAGCAGTGAATCAGGTGGTGACTCCAATTACACCACTGGCTGAGGCTTTGACCTTAGTTCATTCGGTCACATGCTCTAGACCTTGGGTGCCTCAGTGACCTTGTTTAGACCAGGTGGGTGATCTTCGGCATCTTTCCTAGGATGACCTTCCAACATTCTAGGAAAATAAGAGAGGGGAAGAAAAGCAACACTTACTGCCATTCTATAACATGTACTGTGCTTAGCCTGTTAACATGTGTATGAGGTACACAGTTTGTTCCCCTTCTCGTGGAGGAGAAACCGACCAGCACTGATGTTAAGCAATTTGTCTATTGTCACCCTGTGATTTAAGTGTCACCTGTCATTTAGGGACACGCTCCCCCACCATCAGCTCCTGCTCTACGAAAAGTCCTTGGGTAGTTTTCAAAGGCTTGATCTGCTTAGGTTGTAAGCCTGCCTAGATGATTCCTACCGTCCATTCCTACTCATAATTGTGTGAGTCTATGGCAGAAACGAAACACAAATTGCATTAAGGGTTTAACTGAATTTTCCGCCTATTACTGGCTTATGATAACGCCGTCAGCCACAGAACATGGTCTGCCTTCTCGTCGAAGATGGCCCCTGTTCCCGTCTCAGGGTTTGTCTTGTCCTTGTCTGGAACTTAAGCATATTCACTTTAAACTGTCACCCACCAGTTGTTTCTGTATCTGCAAGTTGTTGGGAGAGAGCAGTTTGCAGGCTCTTTACAGGCACGGCCTGGGTTCCAATACCAGCTCCCTTACGTACAACCTAGGTGACCTAGGCCAAACACTTGAAGATCCCTCAGCCTGCTTCCTCATCTATAAAATGGGACAAGCGTGAAGGTGTTTGGAGGAAAAAATGAGATCACGTATGTAAAATACCTAGCCCAGCCCGAGGCAGACAGTAAGCCCAAACGTCCAAACTCAAAAAGTTAACGTGGCCCTTTCACCTCTGCCATGCAAATGAGAGAGATACTTCTTCAGCTTTGGTCCTAGAATAAAGGAGATATGAAACACAGCCAAAGTCCCACACACTAATGAAAACGCTGCTCAGCTTTTCACCTTTTCATTCAGTGCTTTATGTGGAATCCACAGTCACCCAGCACCAGCCAGGTGGTTGACAGGGTCTTGGTGCTCCAGCCAGGTGTCAGGCCTGAGCCTCCGAGGTGGGAGAGCCAAGTCCAGGGCACTGGTCCACCAAAGTCCTCCCGGCCCCTCGTAATATCAATCGGCAAGAGCTCTCCCAGAGATCTCCATCTCAACACTAAGACCCAGCTCCACTCAACGACCAGCAAGCTACAGTAATGGACACCTTATGCCAAACAACTAGCAAGACAGGAACACAACCCCACCCATTAGCAGAGAGGCTGCCTAAAATCATAATAAGTTCACAGACATGCCAAAACACACCACTGCACGTGGTCCTACCCACCAGAAAGACAAGATCCAACCTCATCCACCAGAACACAGGCACAAGTCCCCTCCACCAGGAAGCCTACACAACCCACTGAACCAACCTTACCCACTGGGGGCAGACACCAAAAGCAACGGGAACTACAAGCCTGCAGCCTACAAAAAGGAGACCCCAAACACAGTAAATTAAGTAAAATGAGAACACAGAGAAACACACGGCAGATGACGGACCAAGGTAAAATCCCACAAGACCAAACAAATAAACAGGAAATAGGCAGTCTACCTGAAAGAGAATTCAGAGAAATGATAGTAAAGATGATCCAAAATCTTGGAAACAGAATGGAGAAAATAAAAGAAACATTTAACAAGGACCTAGAAGAACTAAACAGCAAGCAAACAATGATGAACAACACAATAAATGAAATTAAAAATTCTCTAGAAGGAATCAATAGCAGAATAACTGAGGCAGAAGAACGGATAAGTGACCTGGAAGATAAAACAGTGGAAATAACTACTGCAGAGCAGAATAAAGAAAAAAGAATGAAAACAATGGAAGACGATCACAGAGACATCTGGGACAACATTAAATGCACCAACATTTGAATTATAGGGGTCCCAGAAGAAGAAGAGAAAAAGAAAGGGATTCAGAAAATATTTGAAGAGATTATAGTTGAAAACTTCCCTAATATGGGAAAGGAAATAGTTAATCAAGTCCAGGAAGTGCAGAGAGTCCCATACAGGATAAATCCAAGGAGAAACACACCAAGACACATATTAATCAAACTACTAAAAATTAAATACAAAGAAAAAATATTAAAAGCAGCAAGGGAAAAACAACAAGTAACATACAAGGGAATCCCCAAAAAGTTAACAACTAATCTTTCAGCAGAAACTCTGCAAGCCAGAAGGGAGTGGTAAGACATATTTAAAGTGATGAAACAGAAAAACCTACAACCAAGATTACTCTACCCAGCAAGGATCTCATTCAGATTCAACAGAGATATTAAAAGCTTCACATACAAGCAGAAGCTAAGAGAATTCAGCACAACCAAACCAGCTTTACAACAAATCCTAAAGGAACATCTCTAGGCAAGAAACATAAGAGAAGGAAAAGACCTACAATAACGAACCCAAAACAATTAAGAAAATGGTAATAGGAAGACACATATCAATAACTACCTTAAATGTAAATAGATTAAATGTTCCAACCAAAACACACAGACTGCCTCAATGCATACAAAAACAAGACCCGTATATATGCTGTCTACAAGACATGCACTTCAGACCTAGGGACACATACAGACGGAAAGTGAGGGGATGGAAAAAGATTCCATGTAAGTGGAAATCAAAAGAAAGCTGGAGCAGCAATTCTCATATCAGACAAAATAGACTTTAAAAATAAAGACCATTACAAAAGACAAAGAAGGACACTAAATAATGATCAAGGGATCAATCCAAGAAGAAGATATAACAACTGTAAATATTTATGCACCAAACATAGGTGCACCTCAATACATAAGGCAAATGCTAACAGCCATAAAAGGGGAAATCGACAGTAACTCATTCGTAGTAGGGGACTGTAACACCCCACTTTCACCAATGGACAGATCATCCAAAATGAAAATAAATAAGGAAACACAAGCTTTAAATGATACATTAAACAAGATGGACTTAATTGATATTTATAGGACATTCCATCCAAAAACAAAAGAATGCACTTTCTTCTCAAATGCCCATGGAACATTCTCCAGAATAGATCATATCTTGGTTCACAAATTAAGCCTCAGTAAATTTAAGAAAATTGAAATCATATCAAGGATCTTTTCCGACCACAACGCTATGAGACTAGATATCAGTTACAGGAAAAAATCTGTAAAAAATACAAACACATGGAGGCTAAACAATACACTACTAAATAACCAGGACATAACTGAAGAAATCAAAAAATACCTAGAAACAAATGACAATGAAAAAACAATGACCCAAAACCTATGGGAAGCAGCAAAAGCAGTTCTAAGAGGGAAGTTGAGAGCAATACCATCCTACCTCAAGAAACATCTCAAATAAACAACCTAACCTTACACCTAAAGCAATTAGAGAAAGAAGAACAAAAAAAAAACCCAAAGTTAGAAGAAGGAAAGAAATCATAAAGATGAGAAATAAATGAAAAAGAAATGAAGGAAACAATAGCAAAGATGAATAAAACTAAAAGCTGGTTCTCTGAGAAGATAAACAAAATTGATAAACTAGTAGCCAGACTCATCAAGAAAAAAAGGGAGAATACTCTAATGAATAGAATTAGAAATGAAAAAGGAGAAGGAACAACTGACCCAGCAGAGATATAAAGGATCATGAGAGATTACTAAAAGCAACTGGATGCCAATAAAATGGACAACCTCGAAGAAATGGAAAAATTCTTAGAAAAGCACAACCTCCCGAGACTGAATCAGCAAGAAACAGAAAATATAAACAGACCAATCACAAGCCCAAAATTGAAACTGTGATTAAAAATCTTCCAACAGGGCTTCCCTGGTGGCGCAGCGGTTAAGAGTCCGCCTGCCGATGCAGGGGACACGGGTTCGTGCCCCAGTCCGGGAAGATCCCACATGTCACGGAGCGGCTGAGCCCATGAGCCATGGCCGCTGAGCCTGCACGTCTGGAGCCTGTGCTCCGCAACGGGAGAGGCCACAACAGTGAGAGGCCCGCATACCTCAAAAAAAAAAAAAAAAAAAAATCTTCCAACAAACAGAAGCCCAGGACTAGATGCCTTCACAGGCGAATTCTATCAAACATTTACAGAAGAGCTAACACCTATCCTTCTCAAACTCTTCCAAAATATAGAAGAGGGAGGAACACCCCCAAACTCATTCTACGAGGCCACCATCACCCTGATACCAAAACCAGACAAAGATTTTCCACACACACACACAAAAAAACTACAGACCAATATCATTGATGAACACAGATGTAAAAATCCTCAACAAAATATTAGCAAACAGATTCCAACAGCACCTTAAAAGGGTCATACACCATGATCAAGTGGGGTTTATTCCAGGAATGCAAGGGTTCTTCAATATACACAAATCAATCAATGTGATAAATCATAGGAACAAACTGAAGAATAAGAACCATATGATCATCTCAATAGATGCAGAAAAGGCTTACGACAAAATTCAACACCCAGTTATGATAAAAACTCTCCAGAAAGTAGGCATGGAGGGAACTTACCTCAACATAATAAAAGCCATATATAACAAACCCACAGCCAACAATGTTCTCCATGGTGCAAAACTGAAACCATTTCCACTAAGATCAGGAACAAGACAAGGTTGGCCACTCTCACCACTATTATTCAACATAGTTTTGGAAGTTTTAGCCACAGCAATCAGAGAAGAAAAAGAAATAAGAGGAATCCAAATCAGAAAAGAAGAATTAAAACTGTCACTGTTTGCAGATGACATGATACTACACGTAGAGAATCCCAAAGACGCTACCAGAAAACTACTAGAGATAATCAATGAATTGGGTAAAGTAGCAGGATACAAAATTAATGCACAGAAATCTCTTGCATTCCTATACATTAATGATGAAAACCCTGAAAGAGAAATTAAGGAAACACTCCCATTTACCGCTGCAACAAAAAGAATAAAATACCTAGGAATAAACCTACCTAAGGAGACAAAAGACCTGTATGCAGAAAACTATAAGACACTGATGAAAGAAATTAAAGATGATACCAACAGATGGAGAGATATACCATTTTCTTGGATTCGAAGAATCAATATTGTGAAAATGACTATACTACCCAAAGCAATCTACAGATTCAATGTAATCCCTATCAAACTACCAAAGGCATTCATCACAGAACTAGAACAAAATATTTCACAATTTGTATGGAAACACAATAGACCTCGAATAGCCAAAGCAATCTCGAGAATGAAAAATGGAGCTGGAGGAATCAGGCTCCCTGACTTCACACTATACTGCAAAGCTACAGTAATGAAGACAGTATGGTACTGGCACAAAAACAGAAATATAGATCAATGGAACAGGATAGAAAGCCCAGAGATAAACCCACATACATATGGTCACCTTATCTTTGATAAAGAAGGCTAGAATATATAATGGAGAAAAGACAGCCTCTTCAATAAGCGGTGCTGGGAAAACTGGACAGCTACATGTAAAAGAATGAAATTAGAACACTCGCTAACACCATACACAAAAATAAACTCAAAATGGATTAAAGACCTAAATGTAAGGCCAGACACTATCAAACTCTTAGAGGAAAACATAGGCAGAACACTCTATGACATACATCACAGCAAGATCCTTCTTGACCCACCTCCTAGAGAAATGGAAATAAAAACAAGAATAAGCAAATGGGACCTAATGAAACTTAAAAGCTTTTGCACAGCAAAGGAAACCACAAACCAGATGAAAAGACAACCCTCAGAATGGGAGAACATATTTGCAAATGAAGCAACTGACTAAGGATTACTCTCCCAATATACAGGAAGCTCATGCAGCTCAATATCAAAAGACAAACAACCCGGGCTTCCCTGGTGGCGCAGCGGTTGAGAGTCCACCTGCCGATGCAGGGGCACAGGCTCGTGCCCCGGTCCGTGAAGATCCCACATGCCGCGGAGCGGCTAGGCCCATGAGCCATGGCCGCTGAGCCTGCACGTCCGGAGCCTGTGCTCCGCAACGGGAGAGGCCACAGCAGTGAGAGGCCTGCATACTGCACAAAAAAAAAAAAAACAAACACAAACAACCCAGTCCAAAAATGGGCAGAAGATCTAAATACACATTTCTCCAAAGAAGGTATACAGATTGCCAACAGACACATGAAAGAATGCTCAACATCTCTAATCATTAGGGAAATGCAAATCAAAACTACAATGAGGTATCCCTTCATACCAGTCAGAATGGCCATCATCAAAGAATCTACAAACAATAAATGCTGGACAGGGTATGGAGAATAGGGAACCCTCTTGCACTGTTGGTGGGAATGTAAACTGATACAGCCGCTATGGAGAACAATATGCAGGTTCCTTAAAAAACTAAAAACAGAACTACCATACGACCCAGCAATCCCACTACTGGGCATATACCCTGAGAAAACCATAATTCAAAAAGAGTCATGTACCAAAATGTTCATTGCAGCTCTATTTACAATAGCCAGGAGATGGAAGCAACCTAAGTGCCCATCATCGGATGAACAGATAAAGACGATGTGGCACATATATACAATGGAATATTACTCAGCCATAAAAAAATGAAATTGAGTTATTTGTAGTGAGGTGGATGGACCTAGAGTCTGTCATACAAAGTGAAGCAAGTCAGAGAAAAACAAATACCATACGCTAACACATATATATGGAATCTAAAAAAAAAAACAATGGTTTTGAAGAATCTAGGTGCAGGACAGGAATAAAGATGCAGACGCAGAGAATGGACTTGAGGACACGGGGAGGGGGAAGGGTAAGCTGGGATGAAGTGAGAGAGTGGCATGGACTTATATCCACTACCAAATGTAAAACAGATAGCTAGTGGGAAGCAGCCACATAGCACAGGGAGATCAGCTGGGTGCTTTGTGACCACCTAGAGGGGTGGGATAGGGAGGGTGGGAACGAGACCCAAGACGGAGGGGATATGGGGATATATGTATACATATAGCTGATTCACTTTGTTATACAGCAGAAACTAACACGCCATTGTAAAGCAATTATACTCCAATAATGATGTTTTAAAAAAAAAAAAAGTTAACGTGAGCCCGACCGGGGTCAGCAAGTGAGGTAAGCAAAGACCAGGGGCTCTTTCTTCTCAATTCAGCTCTGAGCACGGGACAACCAGGGAGGGCAGGGACCATGACAAAGTGATTCATCCACACACTGGGCAAAGGAACAGCTACTACTCAGCTCCAGCCAATGGGTGCTATCGTGATATGAGGGTCCAGTTTGCTAGATATTTCCATTTTATTAAGAAAAGCCAGATATCATGATTTTTATGTGCAATCTCCAAATTTTTAACTGTTAATAATGAATTCAAAAACGGTAAAGGCAGTTGGCAGGCCAAACCCAACACACCTGCAGGCCAGAGGCAGCCTATTACCGTTTAACAAGCAATAAACAGATATTGCTATTGCTTCCATTACAGTTACAGTTTAAACAGTACATAGCCTTTTCATGTTTTCCTATCTCCTACAATACAGCAAAAGTTTTCTTTGTTTTCCAGGCACCACGGCTTTATGAAGATGTTTATTGACTAATGCAGATGGAAATGTTTATCCGATGTGGTTTGGTGTGCATATTATGAAACAATATCATTTTAATATTAATTGGAGCTATGTCATTGCCAGACTTCTGGTAGGAATACTGGTCTTGTTTCAAATTGATGAAAACACTCTTTCAGAATTAGGGTTTTATGGGCAAATTTCCGATCTTGCAGTCAGAGCTGTTATCAGACCCTCACAGGGGGAATACATGTCCAAATGGTGAGGTATAGAAGGAAGAAAAAATGGAAATGTGGTTACACGGAAATGTTAAACATCTATCTCCAAAGAGAAGTCCCATGCTTTAAAAGCATTTGAATTTCAAAGTTAAACAGTGACATAGATTCTTAAATCCCAAAGGTTAATAAAAGCCCTCTCATCTGAAAAGAACGCAAGACCCACACCAGCTCTTCAAATTCAGGTACTTATATTTAATTCAGGTACTTATTCAAGACCTGCAGAGGTTAAAAAAAAAAAAAATAGAACACATACAGGAAAGTAAACAAATCACAAATGAAAAACTGGATGAAATGTCACAAAGTGAACACACCTGTATAATCACACAGGGTAAAAAGTAAATTCAATTACTGACAGCACCCCAAAGTCTTCTTTTTGTCCTGTCCCAGTCTCATCTCCACCCCTAGATTACTGTTTGCCCATATAATTCAAATCATACAGTATTTATTCTTTTGTGTCTGTCTTCTTTTGTGCAGTATTATCTGTGAGTAGATTTTCATGGCTCTGCTGTACTTCATATATATATGAATATATATGCCACTATTTATGTGTTTATTTTCACTGTGGACAGGCATTTCACACACACCGATGTGAACGTGCTCTTAACACGTCTTTTGTGCTAATGTAGACACATTTATCTCTGGTAGATGGCTGGGGACAGAACTGATATGTTGGGCTGATAATACCAAAGAGTCTTCCAAGTAGTTACACAAGTGGCTCTCATTTACTTAAAATTAACAGACCTCCTTAACCATCAACAGGTTGATGAAATCCCCCTCCGTTTGTTAAATTGGTATCTGAAGCTAAAAAATAAATGAAATCACTTTCAGACCAGAACCCCCAAAGAGCAGAAGTTCTGGGCCTTTCATTTCAGAAAACCTTAACCTATCACTGGTTACCGATGAAGCACCTATTATAGGCAATGTATTATAATCCAAAATTGTTTGAACGGGCAAACACGTCTGAATACAATGCCTTTTTCATGAGCGCTAAGTCCTGCTAGATATTCATGTATCAAATCAAAATTACTGAAGCCAAAACTCCTGGAGCAGGATAAGATGTCCACATGAGAAAGTAGATGGTACAACACCACTTTACTTTGTCTCTAAAGAACAATAACAAGATGGAGGGGATGCAGGAGCACAGGACTGGGGGGGAGGGGTGTGGAGGGCCTAATAATGGTTCCCGAAATATGCCCACAACCTAATCCCCACAACCTGTGACTATGTTACCTTACCTGGCCAAAGGGACTTGGCAGGTGTGATTAAATTAACGACTTTGAGATGGGACAATTATCCTGGATTATCCAGATGGGCTCAAAGTAATCACAAGGGTCCTTGTAAGAGGGTGGCAGGAAGGTCACAATCAGAGAAGGAGATGTGACCACAGAGGCAGAGGTCACAGTCAGAAAGAGTAATTTGAAGATGCTACTCTTCTGGCCTTGGAGATGGAGGAAGGGGCCACAAGCCGAGGAAAACGGCAGCCCTTAGAAGATGAAAAAGGCCGGGAGATGAATTCTCTCCTGGGGTCTCCAGGAGAAACCAGCCCTGGCAGCACCTTGGCTTTAGCCCAATGAGACTCATTTTAGGTTTCTGACTTCTGAAACTGTTAAGATAATAAATTTGTGCTTTTTAAAGCCACTACATTTGTGGTAATTGGCTCCAGCAGCCACTGGAAACTAATACAAGGTAGCTGCTGGGATTAGTGGAAACCAGTTTTCCTGACTCCTGGTCTAAGACTCTTGCCATGAGCTCTTCCAGGAGATGCAGCCAACTGACACATCAGGGTCATTTTCTCCACCCCAGCAGGATCACTGATATGATTTTAAGATCAAAAGCTGGGTGTAAGAAAAGTGGGGGTTACCTTAGCAACCAACTCACAACCAAATAAAATCGTGATAGACTTCCCCTGCCCTCTCAGATTCCAAGACCTTGAAGAGATGCCTTTTTGCCCAAGGCAAGAACCGCAGACACACGCAGCCCCTGTGCCCTGTGGCGGGGCACCACTCGCAGAGTCTCACTTGCACATTCTCATCCGTTATAGGCTTTTGCTTAGGCCCGGCACTGATGCTATTAAGCACTGGCTAAGAAAGCCCTTCATTTCTGATCTATTAAAAAAAAATCAATATGACTTTTATATTACCCTTACCATCTCATTTCGCATTCAGCATCCTACGTTCTTATACCCCATAACGTCCTTCTATGGTAATATCCGTATTAAGTCGGGGCCATTGGCAGGAAGGCAAAATAGCTCGGCTGCCATCAAAGCTGCCACACAGCCTAGCCTCGGGCTAATGAAACCTCCAGCACGTTATCCGCTAGCACCTTTCAGGGTCTGAATTCACAGACCTCCTGGCACCGTGTCTGGGCTGACGGACGGAGAGAGGGGATGCAGGGCTGGGAAATCAGTCAGGTTTGGTCAAGCCCGCATCTCCCCTACTCCTCTGTTCACGTGCCCCGTGATCCCCTGTGACGATAAAACAAAGAAAACGCTTTAACTTACAACGCTGGTTCTCACTGCAACTCTTCAAAATGGTCAAATGTCAGGACCTCACTTCTTCCTGTTGAAATTTATAGTGACGACTCTCCAGCCATTCATTTCAGGAGGAGTTTGTGTTGATAAGAAGCGCATGAACAGTGAAGAGGTTCAGGAACGACAAAAGGCAGGTGCGGGCTGAAATCGGCTAGGAATTAATATCCTATGCCTATTCATGACACTGCTTTTAAAAGTTCTGGACGTTGCAGCCTCTGAAGACATTTGCTTTTAAATAACACCCACACCCTCGCCGGCCCACCTCCCTGACCACAGGAAGCGTCTGCGCAGCGTCTGCGCAGAGCTGGTTATAAATGATGAGAGGGCAACGTGTGATCAATTTTCTGAACCACTGAAAAGCACCCTTTTCCACCTGTTGCTAACTCAATAGCAGCTGAACGCCATCTCCCTGACGGGCAGAAAAGAAAGAACCACACCCCACAAACAAAACTCTCATGCCCATGAGAAAAGGTGATTCTGGCAAAAAATAACAGACATGCTCTAAATTCAAGTTGGAGGGGTGTTTAAGCAGAACTAGTCAAGTCCCAGAATTAACATCCCAACCAGAAGGCAGGTGAGGCTCCTGGCACCATATCCTGAGGTCTCAAAATCAGAGATGCCCAGAGCACCAGGAAGAGCCCTCATCTACCACTGGCTCCCACTGCCCTTAATAGCGGAACCCTTTCCAGGCAACATTTACTAAGAACCCGCCAGAGTGATGCTCAGGCTGTGGGAATGTGACGATGAGTAAAACAGGCTCTTGTCTCAAGAATCTCACAGGCAAGTGGTTAGAAAGACACCAAACAAGCAAAATTTCCCTCGGTGAGTGTTGCCAGAGAAGTTTCTGTATAGGATCAGACATTAGAGGAAAATGACACTGAATATGGGCACTGAAGGTGCAGGCTGGGAGGAAGGGTTGTGGAAACAGAGAACTGTATCCTGGGCAGAAAGAGCAAAAATGAAGGCGTTTTCTCAGGGTGTTGGATGAGGCACCCTCACCTGAGTGAAGACAGAAATTATAAGCTAAGGGAGAAAGCCTGTGAAAGACCCCAGAGCCATGATAAGGAGTCTGGAGTTAATCCAGGAAGCAGTGAAGACAGCTGCCAACACTTAGAGGCAGAAGAGTGCACATTCCTTCGCTCATTCACTCATTCAACAAACAGTTCTCCTGGCACGTAGTAGGTGCTAGAGATGGAGGGATGGACAGAGTGAACCACTTCCCTCCTGATGCCTGTAGTCAGTCGTGAAGACAGCAATTATAAAAACAAGAAAAACGAAGTGCCCTGAGTATGAGGGAGGAGGAAGGATGAGAAGTCAGCGGGGAGCGGGGGTGGTGTCAGGATGGGGTAGCTGAGGAAGCCAGCGAGTTAAGGAGTGAGGGGCAATCATGTTTAAGCTGAGACAGGAGGATCTCAGTCAGGCAAAGACAGGAGGGGAAGGAACAACATGGGCAAAGTCCAGAGGACCGAGGGCAGTGCGCACCAGCATCAAGGAAGTCTAGCGAGGCTGGATGGGGAATGTGAGGAGGGTGCGAGGAGATGGGGCCGGAGGGCAGACGAGGATGGCTGCCACGTCAGTCCTGATGCCAAAGGATGAACGCAGACAGCTGAGCCAGAGCATCAGAGGTGCTGAAAGGAAGGAAACAAGAGACACAGAGGCAAGAGGTCAAGATCAGGTTCAAGAGGATATGGCGACCAAGCGATGGAGGGAATGAAGAAGGAGGAGAATGAAGGCTTAGAGCCTGGAGCATGGGTAGCTGGGGATGTTCATGGAGATGGCGGAGGAACAAAGGAGGGTGTGGGAAGAAATGAAGTCAATAGCATTTAGGAACTTCGGGGATTAAAGCACCAGCAAAAAAATCCCCTGATTAGCATCCTCAACCAATGGTCACTTGGCCTTTGACAAACAGCTCTGGGAAGGGGGATCTCAATGCTTTCCCAGACGGTGCACTCCAACGCCCGGCAAATGTGTCAGAACAGCCGTTCTTTCTTACACTGAGAAAGGTCCTGCTTCGCCGTAACTTTTATGCACTGATCCTGGATCCACACTCCCGAGCAAATCACAGTAAGCCTATTCCCTCCTCCTGTCCTATTTCCCATTAATTGGAGAAGATTCTGCTCATTTCCAATTCATTCACACCCAATCATAAGCGTGTAGAATGTTAGTGTACCAATAGGTGAGCTTCATTTCTACGTCATTTCAAGCAGGAAGAGGCAAAGAGAGAGGCATGACCATGCCCCAAATCACCAACTACTCTGGCTGAGTTGATTTTAGCGCCTGAGACCCTGACCCCAGCCAGTGCTCTCTCAATATATCGTGCTTCTGCGTGTAATCTGGCTCCAGAGCCTTATGCTAAGAGCATCCACATCTCAGGGAGAGTTCTAGACTCTGCTCTCAGGAGATGATCCATTGAAATTAAACAGGGTTGAAAACTAAATACACCCACATAAAGCCTGAATAGCATTACCGTGAATCCAGGCAGCTACTCTGTGTCTTATTTATGGCTCCACCTGCCTTGAACCAGAAAACTCAAGGGTATCAGTAAGTGGACTGAAAAGTTGTTCTGTTTAACTACAGAGAAAAGGATGTCTCTGCAGGCTCTTTTGGAAGTGTACCGATGCCTGGGGCAGCCGGCAGGAACTCTGAGGAGGAAACCTTTGTCTCTGGATAAACACTCAGCCTCTTCTAGTCTCACGCTCTCTGGGTCAGGACTGGTCAGGCAGATCACCCTGTGCAATTGCCCCTGATGCTCACATTTCTGTTTGCACACCTCTCATCCCTCCCTCCCAGGGCAGCTCGTCCCAGCAGTGGACAGAATGACGCTTATCATGATGAGCTTGACATCTGGCTCCCTGCCACGTCCCTCCATAGACTCAGGGGCCATCAGAGTAATAAGCCTGATCTCTTTCAGGTGACGGCCCTTTGACTGTTGGCTGAAGCTGATCCTGTACACCTGGAGCCTTTGCTTTTCTCCAAGGCAGCCCCATTTTTCCCACTATTTCGTATGAAACAAGGTTTGAGTTGACACGATCATTCACCTATATTCTCCTAAATGTGCTGACCTGTCTAGACTGTTCTTAAAGTGTAGCATCCAGAAATAAATGCAGTGGACCGGTGGACTAACTGGGCCCGGTAAAAGAAATCAGTGGATTAACTGATACCCGGTAAAAGAAATCCGTCACCTTCATCTTTCTAGCTAGAATGCTTCTGTTAATGTATCCACGTCATCCAGCCCCTACTTAATGCAATCTATCTGCCTGCCTAATAAAATCATTCAAAGTCAACGAGCACAGTCCCTCTATGGGCCAGGGCTGGACCAGAGAGCCTGATGCTGTAAAGCGACCTTCAAGTCAACGTCAGCCCATCACGAAGCACAGCCACGTGTGAATTCTCCAGAACCCAGATCAACTCCTAGTTTCTCCTCTTTGGGGAACTGCACCATTTACCTTTGGGGGCCACCCCTCCCCAGTTTCCCTCCACATGCTTAAGGGAACTCTTCTCTACCCTGTGACCAGAAATAGGCACAGGGCTCATGGCTGCCCTCACTAGCCTCCCCCAACCACAGTGAATGCTCTCCAGACCACGAGTGACCAGAGGCAATCCAATCAGAGGTAATGCTGGAGAATTAGGGAGAGGAAGTCCTCCTTTTTCTACAAGGAACTGGTAAGGATAAGTTGTAAGCCAAAGCTTTCACTGGGTAGGAAAAGCTACTCCTGAAAGAAACCACAGCAGAGAAAAGTAGAGCAAAGGAAAGTAGAGAGACAGAGCTACAAAAATATCACTGGAGCCCCTGGATCCAACCCTGCCTGAAGCTAGCGCTACCTTTCAACTTACTACTTTTATCAGTCCCCAAATTGCCTTTTTGCCAAAATTATTTGATGTTGGGTTTCTACCAATGAGTGAAAAATCAAAATTGTACAATTTCCCTCACACACATCCAAAAACATCATGTGACACTTTGTCAGCACCCCCCCCCCCGCCCCCCACCAAAGTCTACCCCCACCGAAGCCCAATCCACAACACGGTATTACAGCTCTCAGTTCCAATAATCCAGGCCACATCTTGCCTGGCTTTGGGCCCTTGGGGACGTCACTGAAGCTGATCTTCCTTGCCCTCCTCATCTGTCCCCACCACACAGGATTATTGCGGAGGAAGAGTTAACAGGTGTCAAGTCCTTACGACAACGCCAGGCATGTAGAAATGCTCAAAATATTATGGTGTATGTTGTTATCATCATTATTGCTATTGTTGTTATACTATTATTACTATAGTTATACTGGCAAAGTCAATGTTTTAGTGTGTTAAACCTGTGTCAGTACCGATGCTCTTGGCCTTCTTTCACAGGGTCTCTCCCATCATCCCTGGAGAATGCTTCCTTCTACCTCTTCCAGTGCCAAAACCAACTCACCTTCCTCCCTCTGATCTCTTTGCCAAAAATCAACCATCCACTGCCACGCATAATCTATCTAGCTGCTTAGATGAAAGCTCTACTACTCCAGGGATGTCTGGGGCAGGAAAGGGACAGGGGTGTGGCCCTGGGCCCTTCCCTGCTATGCAGGCACAGAGTTCCACCTCGTTTATATTCAGCCTGGCGAACTCAGGGCAAAGCTCAGGCAGTGAACTCCTAATTAAAAGGTAGCCTTGAGCTGTCGATAAAATTATGCATAAAGGACATGTTTAAAAAAACACAGTAGTGACTTCCTGGAGACAGATTTTCACTTGAGAGAGAGATATATATTTTTAACTCAAGTGTTGGGGTAAATAAACAGAAAGTGTGCTCTTCAACACTGCCACTCCTTCCCTCCCCGAAGCTTAGAAAACCATCTTTGATACTCAGAACACTGCACTGCATTTGAAACTGCTGGCTGGAAGGATGTGAGACTCGTCTTTTCTGTGGATTTCGGGAACGCGGCAGGGATGAGCATTTGTTATGTGTTTAGTGAAGGCGACTCCTCTGCTGAGCTCCTGTACTCAGCCGGTCAGCATCACTACTCATCTTCTGTACCCAGCACGCCTGACAGCCTCAGTCACCCTCTCCCCCAGCGCCCTGGGCTTGCCTTATCTTAACAGAGTATCACATACAGCAATGAACAGAGATCACATGTTAACCTGTCTCCTTCACTGCACTCCGAAGGTCCAAATCTGTTATCACCGGATTCCCAGTACCCGGTTTAGCATAGATGTTAAACAGTAGCAAAATGGTGACTGTGCAGATAAGTGAATGAATAGATGAAAGAATGAATGAAACATCTTACTCCACAAACAGCTAAGTAATCCCCCCAGGACGCAACCTTTTCCTCTTTATCGACACGGCGATCAGCCTGCACAGCTGCTATCTGACGTTTGTGTAACCTCCGCCACGCTGCTGCATCCAGGGGCACCTTATTTTTGCTTCTGTATTTAGCTTTTTCTCCTCCCATTACTAACTCCCTCTAATTCCCTCTGTAAACCTAGGCAAATCTTTTCCTGTGATCGGGCATCAAAATTCCATTGTTCTACAGAATGAGAAGCTGGGATTAGAAGACTTGGAGGTTCTTCCTAGGACCCTGGGACAGCCAGGGTTCCTTCTTCCCTCCATCCCTCTCCCTGTGGGAAAGCTTCCTTCTTACCTTCAAAGCTCCCAGCAAACAGGTAAAGCCAGGTGATGGCTGGGATGCAGAGCAGAGTCAACGAGGCAGCCAGGAATTTCCGTCTCCCTCTGCAGATTCCCAGCATCCTCTCGGAAGTGGCAATCCCTAATCCCAGCGCCGTTTCTCTGCCCGGAGCGTGGAGTCCTCGGCCTCCCTCATAATACTTTCTGAAAGAAAGAGCAAAGAGGGAAGGGCTGAGTTCTTAGCACTGTCAATGGATGCAAATTGCAAAAGAGAAATATCCTGCAGACCCTGAGACTGGTTCGACTCATCTACAATTTCCTGCTAACCTTTCATCCCAAGAGATGATGCTGCAGTCTTGCAGTCTACCCAAACTGAGAGAGCTCTTTACAAAATAAACAAATGCAGGATGATACAAACTATAACAGATCTCTGTCCCTCTCACATACATACATACACGCATATATTTTATAGTTTAGGTGAGTTTTGAAGCCTGGACTAAACACTTATTAAAAAGAGCACCTAGTTAGCATCTTATATGTACCAAGCACTAACCAGGTACTGTGTTTTCAAAAGTGACCAGAGTAAGGGTTGGCTTTAAAGAACACCGTCTAACAAGAAAGACCAACATAAAACATCCACAGGTACCCCAAGAATGTGATGACAGAGATTTGCACAGACCTCTATGGGAGGACAGATGAAAGTGCCGACCCGTCCATGTTTAGTCAAGAGGGCAAAACAGTTCCCCGTGTTCCCGGCAGAGAGAACTGCGGAAGGCGGGCAAGGCTAACAGACAACACACTCAAGGGAAAGGAGACCGGAGAGGCCCCAACGTCATGGGCGGGAGGCTACATCTCAATCACAGGGGAAAACCTAGAAACACTCCACAGGGACTGTCTTAATAGCTTCCACCCTTTCACAGAAGATTGCCAGAAAAGCATGAAACATTTCAAACATGCAGAGGCCGGAGGGGAGCAGACAGACAACCTACAACCAGCCTGCAGAGGGACAATCGTGGACCACGCAGAAGGATGGCTGAGACTGGTTCAAAGAAGACACAGAAGGTCAATCCAGACCGAACAGAGGGCGAATGATCTTTCATCTGAGTACCTGACCAGGAAGGCATGTGACTTACAAAAAAATTTAAAAACCAACAGACCATACAATCTCATGTCCTCACAGCTCCCAACACAGACATCACAGTGGCTGGAGGTGGAGAGAAAAGTCCACGTGGAGCCTCCTTCACAGAGCAGAACTGCCACGGCAGGCAGTTATAAAAGGCTGCAGATTCCTGAGGAAGGGACGACCACCAAAGACCTGGTTTAAATGTCCCCTTGAATGTGTCCTTCCCTCTGCCGTAACCCTTAAACCCTATGTGACAATGGTTTGGTTTAAGTGTCTTCCTTCCGCACCAGCCTTGGTGTTTCGAGAAGGTAGGTGCCCCGTCTGACTCACCTTGTATTCACTGAGACTTAGCCGACCACCTGTCACCTGCAGGGCCTGATAATTGTCTGTCGAACAAATAAACGGAATCAGATTCTAACCAAAGGCGACCCTCTCAAGCGTCAGGAATCTGTGTTCGGCAACTTGCCGGCAATAAACATCCAACAGTGCCAACCTCAGCTGTCAAGGCTAAGCTTTCTTCTGTGACCACTCTGACGGGATTTTCTAAATGACCCTCTTTGGAAATAGATCAAAGACTACAGGGCTGGAGGGTGTGGACGAGAAAGTAAAACCGGAAAAAGCAAAATCCCTTTAAACAAAGAATGTGGACTTGAGAAGTCCCCCCTAGGGAAGTTTTCCCTTCTGAAGTTAGGGGAACAAACCCTACACACAAACTCCGCTAGTCACTAAGAATGAGAAGCACAGCAATGCTGGTGATCTCTCAGGAAGAGGGAGTGCTGTGAGGAGAGGCTGTGCATTTAGAAAGATCTGGATGCAAATCCAGATACCACATTTGACTAGCTGTGACCTTGGCAAGGCCCCCGTCTCTGGGGAAGCTTCATTTTGTCCATCTATAACATAAGCGCTGCCCTCTGTAGTGGGGGATGGTATGAGCCTTAAATGAGAGCGCCCCAGAATAAGCGACTAGCAAGCAGAGGCAGACGTGACCCCACCGCCCTTCCGGAACACCAAAGAGCAGCCTTACTTACATTTTTTCATCTCTTGCCATTCCCACCCTCCCCCGCCCCAAAAGGGTTTGGTAGAAAATAGACTTCAACAAAAAGGTCTTGACTGGCATGGCACATGGGTGTTTTAAACCTGAAAGACCCACCTATTTAATCCTCCTTCGGGTGGTAGGTACCATTACACTAAAATCACTTTTTTTTTCACAGTTCACTTAATTATGGTAAAGGCAACTAGCAGTAAGTGGCACTTATTATGCATCAAGCACCTTCCGGTGTTTTTTTACTTGTTTGATTCTCAAACTAGCCTATGAGGTAGGGGCTATTTTTTCCTCCCCATTTTATAGATGAGAAAACCAAGACCCAGAAAGATGGATTAACTGACCAAAGGTTACACACACCTAGGGCAGAGACACCTCAGGCTCTGCTCTCCTTAAGTAATTCATTCTAACAGCTTTGCCAGGGGGGCATTTTCCTTCTGTTGGAAACTAAAGCCATCATACTGAATCTTACTATTTTCTTTCCCAGGGTCAAACATATCAACACTGTTTGCTCCCATTCCAAAAAAAAAAAAAAAAAATGCAATAGACAGAAATATAATTGGAAAAGCTATAGAAGAATTTATAATTTAGAGGAAAGTAGGAACATATATGGACCAGAACTCAAGTGGCATTACTATTTAAATAATACTTTTTAAGACGCTTTACAACACACAGCAGCAACAAGAAGAACTACAATCCTGCAGCCTGTGGAACAAAAACCACATTCACAGAAAGACAGACAAGATGAAAAGGCAGAGGGCTGTGTACCAGATGAAGGAACAAGAGAAAACCCCAGAAAAACAACTAAATGAAGTGGAGATGGGCAACCTTCCAGAAAAAGAATTCAGAATAATGATAGTGAAGATGATCCAGGACCTCGGAAAAAGAATGCAGGCAAAGATCAAGAGGATGCAAGAAATGTTTAACAAAGACCTAGAAGAATTAAAGAACAAAGAAACGGAGACGAACAATACAATAACTGAAATGAAAAATACACTAGAAGGAATCAGTAGCAGAATAACTGAGGCAGAAGAACGGATAAGTGAGCTGGAAGACAGAATGGTGGAATTCACTGCTGCGGAACAGAAAAAAGAAAAAAGAATGAAAAGAAATGAAGACAGCCTAAGAGACCTCTGCGACAACATTAAATGCAACAATATTCGCATTATAGGGGTCCCAGAAGGAGAAGAGAGAGAGAAAGGACCAGAGAAAATATTTGAAGAGACTACAGTCGAAAACTTGCCTAACATGGGAAAACGAAATAGCCAGCCAAGTCCAGGAAGCGCAGAGAGTCCCATACAGAACAAGCCCAAGGAGGAACACGCTGAGACACACAGTAATCAAATTGGCAAAAATTAAAGACAAAGAAAAATTATTGAAAGCAGCAACGGAAAAACGACAAATAACACACAAGGAAACTCGCATAAAGTTAACAGCTGATTTCTCAGCAGAAACTCTACAAGCCAGAAGGGAGTGGCATGATATACTTAAAGTGATGAAAGGGAAGAACCTACAACCAAGATTACTCTACCCAGCAAGGATCTCATTCAGATTCAATGGAGAAATCAAAAGCTTTACAGTCAAGCAAAAGGTAAGAGGATTCAGCACCACCAAACCAGCTCTACAGCAAATGCTAAAGGAACTTCTCTAAGTGGGAAACACAAGAGAAGAAAAGGACCGACAAAAACAAACCCCAAACAATTAAGAAAATGGTCATAGGAACATGCATATCGATAATTACCTTAAACGTGAATGGATTAAATGCTCCAACCAAAAGACACAGGCTTGCTGAATGGATACAAAAACAAGACCCATATATATGCTGTCTACAAGAGACCCACTTCAGACCTAGGGACACATTCAGACTGAAAGTGAGGGGACAGAAAAAGATATTTCATGAAAATAGAAATCAAAAGAAAGCTGGAGTACCAATACTCATATCACATAAAATAGACTTTAAAATAAAGAATGTTGCAAGAGACAAGGAAGGACACTACATAATGATCAGGAGATCAATCCAAGAAGAAGATGTAACAAATATAAATATATATGCACCCATCATAGGAGCACCTCACTACTATAAGGCAACATGCTAACAGCTATAAAAGAGGAAATCGATAGTAACACAATAATAGTGGGGGACTTTAACACCTCACTTACATCAATGGACAGATCATCCAAAATGAAAATAAATAAGGAAACAGAAGCTTTAAATGACACAATAGACCAGATAGATTTAATTGATATTTATAGGACATTCCATCCAAAAACGGCAGATTACACTTCTCAAGTGCGCACGGAACATTCTCCAGGATAGATCACATCTTGGGTCACAAATCAAGCCTCAGTAAATTTTAGAAAATTGAAATCATATCAAGCATCTTTTCCGACCACCACACTATGAGATTAGAAATGAATTACAGGGAAAAAAACGTAAAAAACACAAACACATGGAGGTTAAACAATACGTTACTAAATAACCAAAAGATCGCTGAAGAAATCAAAGAGGAAATCAAAAAATACCTACAGACAAATGACAATGAAAACATGACAATCCAAAACCTATGGGAAGCAGCAAAAGCATTTCTAAGAGGGAAGTTTATAGCTATACAAGCCTACCTCAAGAAACAACAAAAACCTCAAATAAACAATCTAACCTTACACCTAAAGGAACTAGAGAAAGAAGAACTAACAAAACCCAAAGTTAGTAGTAGGAAAGAAATCATAAAGATCAGAGCAGAAATAAACAAAATAGAAACAAAGAAAACAATACCAAAGATCAATAAAACTAAAATCTGATTCTTTGAGAAGATAAACAAAATTGAAAAACCATTAGCCAGACTCATCAAGAAAAAGAGGGAGAGGACTCAAATCAATAAAATTAGAAATGAAAAAGGAGAAGTTACAACAGACACAGCAGAAATACAAAGCATCCTAAGAGACTACTACAACCACACTATGCCAATAAAATGGACAACCTGGAAGAAATGGACAAATTCTTAGAAAGGTAAAACCTTCCAAGACTGAACCTGGAAGAAGTAGAAAATATGAACAGACCAATCACCAGTGATGAAATTGAAACTAATTAAAAATCTTCCAAGAAACACAAGTCCAGGACCACATGGCTTCACAGGTGAATGCTATCAAACGTTTAGAGAAGAGCTAACACCTACCCTTCTCAAACTCTTCCCAAAAATTGCAGAGGAAGGAACACTCCTGAACTCATTCTATGAGGCCACCATCACCCTGATACCATAACCAGACAAAGATACTACACAAAAAGAAAATTACAGACCAATATCACTGATGAATATGGATGCAAAAATCCTCAACAAAATACTAGCAAACAGAATCCAACAACACATTAAAAGGATCATACACCACGATCAAGTGGTATTTATCCCAGGGATGCAAGGATTCTTCAATATACACAAATCAGTCAATGTGATACACCATATTAACAAATTGAAGAATAAAAACCATATGATCATCTCAATAGATGCAGAAAAACCTTTTGACAAAATTCAACACCCATTTATGATAAGGACCCTCCAGAAAGTGGGCATAGAGAGAACCTACCTCAACATAATAAAGGCCATATACGACAAACCCACTTCAAACATTATTGTCACTGGTGAAAAACTGAAAGCATTTCCTCTAAGATAAGGAACAAGACAAGGATGTCTGCTCTCGCCACTCTTATTCAACATAGTTTTGGAAGTCCTAGCCACAGCAATCAGAGAAGAAAAAGAAATAAAAGGAATACAAATCGGAAAAGAAGAAGTAAAACTGTCACTGTTTGCAGATGCCATACTATACATAGAGAATCCTAAAGATGCCACCAGAAAACTACTAGAGCTAATCAATGAATTTGGTAAAGTTGCAGGATACAAAATTAATGCACAGAAATCTCTTGCATTCCTATACACTAATGATGAAAAATCTGAAAGAGAAATTAAGGAAACACTCCCATTTGCCATTGCAACAAAAAGAAAAAAGTACCTAGGAATAAACCTACCTAGGGAGACTAAAGACCTGTATGCAGAAAACTATAAGACACTGATGAAAGAAATTAAAGATGATACCAACAGGTGAAGAGATATACCATGTTCTTGGATTGGACGCATCAGTATTGTGAAAATGACTATACTACCCAAAGCAGTCTACAGATTCAATGCAATCCCTATCAAATTACCAATGGCATTTTTTATGGAACTAGAACAAAAAATCTTAAAATTTGTATGGAGACACAAAAGATCCCGAATAACCAAAGCAGTCTTGAGGGGAAAAAACGGAGAGGGAGGAATCAGACTCCCTGACTTCAGATTATTCTACAAAGGTACAGTAATCAAGACAATATGGTACTGGCACAAAAACAGAAACATAGATCAATGGAACAAGATAGAAAGCCCAGAGATAAACCCACGCACCTATGGTCAACTAATCTATGACAAAGGAGACAAGGATATACAATGGAGAAAAGACAGTCTCTTCAATAAGTGGTGCTGGGAGAACTGGACAGCTACACGTAAAAGAATGAAATTAGAATACTCCCTAACATCATACACAAAAATAAACTCAAAATGGATTGAAGACCTTAATGTAAGACAGGACACTATAAAACTCTTAGAGGAAAACATAGGTAGAACACTCTTTGACATAAATCACACCAAATCTTTTTTGATCCACCTTCTAGAGTAATGGAAATAAAAACAAAAAAAAACAAATGGGACCTAAGGAAACTTCAAAGCTTTTGCACAGCAAAGGAAACCATAAACAAGACGAAAAGACAACCCTCAGAATGGGAGAAAATATTTGCAAGCAAATCAATGGACAAAGGATTAAACTCCAAAATATACAAACAGCTCATTCAGCCCGATATTAAAAAAACAAACAACCCAGTATAAAAATGGGTAGAAGACCTAAATAGACGTTTCTCCAAAGAAGACATACGGATGGCCAAGAAACACATGAAAAGCTGCTCTGTATCACTAATTATTAGAGAAATGCAAATCAAAACTACAATGAGTTATCAACTCACACCAGTTAGAATGGGCTTCATCAGAAAATCTATAAACAACAAATGCTAGATAGGGTGTGGAGAAAAGAGAACCCTCTTGCACTGTTGGTGGGAATGTAAATTGATACAGCCACTATGGAGAACAGTATGGAGGTTCCTTAAAAAACTAAAAATTGAATTACCACATGATCCAGCAATCCCACTACTGGGCATATACCCAAAGAAAACCATCATTCAAAAAGACACATGCACCCCAATGTTCATTGCAGCACTATTTACAATAGCCAGGTCATGGAAGCAACCTAAATGCCCATCGACAGATGAATGGATAAAGAAGATGTGGTACATATATACAACGGAATATTACTCAGCCATAAAAAGGAACGAAATTGGGTCATTTGTAGAGAAGTGGATGGATCTAGAGACTGTCATACAGAGTGAAGTAAGTCAGAAAGAGAAAAACAAATATCGTATATTAACGCATATATGTGGAACCTAGAAAAATGGTACAGATGAACCGGTTTGCAGGGCAGAAATAGAGACACAGATGTAGACAACAAACGTATGGACACCAAGCAGGGAAAGCTGCCGGGGGGTGGGAATGGTGGTGTGATGAATTGGGCAACTGGGATTGACATGTATACACTGATGTGTATAAAACTGATGACTAATAAGAACCTGCTGTATAAAAAAATAAATAAAATAAAATTCAAACTTTAAAAAAAAAAAAAAGACTCTTTACAACACTTATTTTCCTCCTTTCCTCTCTCCATCTGCAGAAGTTAATTTCAACTGGCACAATTTGTACAACGTTTTAATACAGAGTCTAGGGTGGTTTGCCTTTTATGATAACACTGGCATCTGAAATTAAACCCAGCAGGTAAAAAATATTTCTTCATGAATCTGACTTTTAAATGACACCCCTGTGCACTAGAAACACATTTTAAAGAAAAATCTCAATTTATATCAGAAGTTCCTCCAGGAAGTTAATATAGGAATCAACATAAGAAGAAGAAAGGAAGGAGGAAACTGGAGGTGGGCTGGAAATTACATCCCAAGCATGTGCAAATGTTGATGCATTAACTAGAAAACCAGTCTCTAAACTGTTCTTGCCTGGGGAAAGGGAGAAGGCCTCACCTATTAATCCAGGTGTCTAAGAGTCATCTCTAAATGCCCCTCCCTCAAATCCAACATCCAATTCCTTAGCCAAGCTGGTCAATTTCTCCTCCTAAATATCTACTCCATCTGTCTTCTCCCATTTGTCTTAACCAATGAAATTCACATCTATGAAATATACTGTATGAGCCAGAAAAATTCCCATGAGCTATTAAGCCACAAAAGGTAGGATTCAAAGTTGAACATAAAATGTGATTTCAAGTATCCTTCAATCCAATGTAATAAATTGTATATAAACATATAAATACCTACGTAGCTATAGATATGAAAGAGGTATAAATGTTGAAAGTTATCTCTGGGTATAGCATATGGATAATTTCAATATACATGAACATATACTTTTCCTAAATATTATATAAATATAAGGAGTATGCATTCCTTTTATCATTTAAAAATATTTAAAAGCTTAAATCACTATGTCTTCTTGTTATAGTGCTTTCAATTCAAAACACCTCAGTGCAGATGCTGTAGTATATACGTGTTACTTTCACCTTACATGCTAGGGGCAGTGAGTTAACATATGGAGGATCCTAGTTGGGATTATACCCTCGAGGGGTTGCTGGTTACCACCTGAAAGACCCCAGTCAGAGGCCCACATTCCAAACACTGCTGTGTTCAGCCATCTCTGATCAACACCAGAGGCTGTCTTTTTCTCTTTTACTTTTTTAATAGATCTTTATTGTAGTATAACTGCTTCACAATACTGTGTTAGTTTCTGTTGTTAAAAAAAAAAAAAAAAGAGAGAGACAACCAGAGGCTGTCTTTTAATTAGCATCATGGATGTCAGAAATGATTTTTCATGGGTGTTCAAGACGTGTGGATTGTCCAGAAACAATGTACATGAAGAGGGAATAAAAATCTAAGCAACCTCCAAAAACAAAGTCTAAGGAACACAATGGCCAAACCCATCAGAACCACTTAGGATCCCAAACTGATCCTAGGACAAGTAACAGACTTGGGCCACCGATTTTTCTAACTAAAAGAGTGGCTGAATCCTGAGAGTCATAACATTGTCACCCCTGTACTAAGAGGGCAAAGAGATTATAAAACAGGTCCTACAGCAGATAGAACCTCTGCCGACGTTAGCTTGGCTGTTATCATTATTTGTATTATTGCTGGTATGACAACCCCACCTCATGTCTATACCCAAGCCATCCCCTCACACATACCCCAACCGTCCTGCAATGTCCTTCCTCCTCTGCTGGACCTCAGGAGGAATTTCATGTCCTTACTACTTCTGTGAAACCTTTCTGGCAAGTCCAGACCTAGAGGCATTCCTTCTCTTTGTTTCTAGACCCCAATAGGTGTCAAGAGCACATTCCTGATCACTTAATTGTTTTCTAACCATTTCCTGTTATCTCTCCACATCAGACCAAAACCCCTAAGGTCAAAGGATCCAGGTCTTCTACCAGCATTTAAGACAAAGGTTTACAGTAGCCATCTCAACCCAAAGTGTGGTCCCTGAACCAGCAGCCACTGGGCCCCACCCCGGCCCCAGTGAATCAGAATCTGCATTTTAACAAGAGCCTAAGTGATTCGAGAGCACATCACTGTTTGAGAGGCCTGTACTCAAGCACTTAGTAAATAACTGGTTAATACCCAAAACTCGCCTCTCCCCTCACCTCACCCTGCAGGGACAAGCCAGTGCAGGAGGGAGCACCTGGACTTCTTCAATTGCATATTTACTACAACAGTTCTCTGACTGACGGAAGCAGAGTTTCTAGAAGGAAAAGTGCCTTTTTCTAATTAAACACAAGCATCTTATGGACTAATGGTAGCTCTGATGACCCACCCTGACCTCCTGGCAAAAGCAATTCTTGCACATTTGAATACTAACGGAGGAACACCAACACCACTCACAGAGGCACCACCACACCCATTTTACAGAAGGGAAAATGGACACTAAAAGAGGCTAAGGACACTGATTTAGTTGTTGGAAACCCTGGGATTCAAATTCTAGTATTTTCTGAAAAAAAAATCAGGAAAAGAGTTCTTTGCTACAGGACACCAAATTGATGACCAGTCTGAACCTCCCCAGTCAGAGCAGATACTTCAAGGGCAGGCACCTTGTCCATGCTGCCCACTGCTGCTTGCTTGTTGCCAGCACAGTATCTGGCACACAAGGAGGTGATCAATAAATATGTATTGAGTGGGTCAAGGCCTGAATCTCTCAGTGAGAGCCAGCAGCCTCCCTGGATGTTCATTATCATACAAGCTCCTCCTATCACACAACCTCCAGCCCACGCTTTCCTCCCAAGTCCAACCATGAAATCCTGTGGAACTTCCACTGTGTGACCCACACATTCCTCTTTATCCTCAACTACCCCTCACTTCATGCTACCTCCAGCTTTTAAGGGAATGCATAGCTGTCCCCTGGACCACTGCTTTCCCGAGGGAAAAGTCTTTCCACTACTCTCTCAAGGCAAACACACAACAACTGGGAAAAAAAAAAAAATGCACACCCTAAAAGTTAAGAATTCTGTTTTATTTGGTGGACTTTCTGAGGACTTCAAACCCTGGAGGCAGCCTCTCAGTTTGCTCTGAAGAGGTATGGGAGGAGCCAGGATATATAGGAGTTTTGCAACAAAAACCAGGTAGCTGGAACATCAAAAGGTCCCTGTTAATTAAAGAAAACCAGACATCTCAAGTTAATGAATTTAGCGCTTTTCTGTGTATGGGAAGATGCAAGAGTCTGGGCTCACTGAAATCCTTCCTTTGAAATGAATCTCAGCTATCCAGGGCCTGTTTCTTCCCATCCTGAGGCTCCTCAAAGTGCACCACTGAGGGCGGCTGCAGTGACCGAGGTGGCATTCTTAGTCCACAGACCTAAGGACTAGGAAGTGGGTCTCCACCCTCCTGGCTTCCAGTTGTCGCTACCGAATCTTCTGCCCCTCCCTCACAGGACGACCACTGTTCCTCCGAGGCACCACCATGGGCTCTCTGTCCTAGTCAGTCATTAAGCAAGTAAGTCCTGGTCACGCCTCTCATTCTTGGAAGACTTTACTTCTCACCACGCCTCTCCACTTTAAAACCGTGATGCAAATAGCCAATTCACAATACCTGCCACTTCACGTGGGCCAGGTTCACATTCTAGAACAACCTCCGAGATAGCAAATGTCAACATGAGTGGTCGCCCAGCCCCCTCTGGTCGCCTCCCCAGGCTGCCCTTACACAAATGCTTTGCTGTCTTCATGAACCTCGATCCACTGGCTTTCTTCATTACTATTCATCCAGGTCTAGATTTTCCTTATATTTTCACTTATTTGGCTCAGATGCCCTGGTTTATGATTATAACTTCCCTCTGCAAGGACTCACCTCCCTTGGCCCTCCTTTTTTCCAACCGTACTAGCCTGGAGAAATCTAATGCTTCAAATGAACGAACACAACTATGCTTGTTCTCCACGGCTTTCCGTGGGAAGCCAAATGTTAGGGTATGAAATCATGCTCTCGGGCAGGCAGATTCGTTCCTTTAATCATTTCCGGTTTCAAATGGGCAGTCACCTGCTCAGAAATGCTACTATTTTTTCTCTGGTAAACTCACTCTCTTATCCTCTGAGAATTTTTTTTTTTTTTTGGCTGCATTGGGTCTTCGTTGCTGGGCGTGGGCTTTCTCTAGTTGCGGTGAGTGGTGGCTACTGTTCGTTGCGGTGCGCGGGCTTCTCATTGCAGTGGCTCCTCTTGTTGCAGAGCACAGGCTCTAGGTGCGTGGGCTTCAGTAGTTGTGGCATGCAGGCTCAGAAGCTGTGGCTCACGGGCTCTAGAGCGCAGGCTCAGTAGTTGTGGCACACGGACTTAGTTGCTCCATGGCATGTGGGATATTCCCGGACCAGGACTCGAACCCGTGTGCCCTGCACTGGCAGGCAGATTCTTAACCACTGAACCACCAGGGAAATCCCTGAGATATTTATTTCATATATGCCTTTTCTCGCCAAACCTCTTCTTTTTGGAATGGTAAATTCCAGGAGTGTTCCAGGAATCCGTTGGGGACACGTCATTGTTTCTCTACCCAGGGGATATCCCCAATTCCAATGGCTTGTAAAACAATCTCTAGGCTGATGACTCCCACCTTTGTATCTCTAACCCTAGCCTCTCTTTGACCTCCAGATTGACATGTATCATGATCTTCCTGTACTGCACATGCCTCAGACTTCAACTCCCGATTTCCCTTCCAAACCCGTCCCTCTCTAGATCTTTCCCACCTCCATAAAGGGCGACGTCATCTACTCCATCGCTCAGGCTAGATACCTGGGAGCCATTCTCAATGCCTCACTTACCACTCTCATCTTGCCAAGTCCACGCATCCTCCCATCCCGCCATTTTCACCTTTAAAACATGTACTCTTTCCCATAACACACCCATTTCTCTCCAGTTTTCCTGCCACTATATGAATCAAAGCCACCATCATCTCCCATGTGTGCTTCCTGCAGCAACCTCCTAACTCTGATCATGCTTGAAATCATTCAATGTTTCCCCCAGCTCTCAAATCCTAAACTCTCTGCCACGCCGACAAAGACTTGCTTCGCTAACTTCTAACTATCTCTAGGGTCGTGCTGCTGGCAAGTCTAGATCTGGCTGCATCTCTTCAAGTCTAGATCTTGAAAGCTACCAACTCAGAGGGGTCTTGTTGGACACTCCTAGTCCTAAGTATCCTCCTCCCCAACCCACTTCACTTTGTCACCACACCCTGAGTGTTTCCTTCACAGGACTCATCAAATTTTGGAATTATCCAATTACTTGACTACTCGTTGAATGGCTGCCTCACCCACTAGATTGTCATCTCCACTTGGGCAAAGTCCATAACTGCTTTATATTCAATGCGTACCCAGGCACATAGGAGGCATTCCTTAAATGAACAGATGAAGGTGCTGGGAGAGCCTCGGCAAGCAGGCACCTTGCTGTCACTTGTGTTGTTCCCAAAGCCATTTTAAACAAAAGTCTGCCAGCTAGCTGTCTGACTGTACACCATCTGTAATATGAGAAACAAAATCCACACTGCACCTCAAGTAGGTCCCTGCAGCAATGGTGTGCCCCTTAGAAACCCTCTGTTACGTCTGAGGTCCCTTGCAAAGTTCACTTCAGTAACTTTCTCTCCTTTCTCTGCCCCCCGGAGGAAGAGCACACAAGAGGCATTGGACCTGGCGCATCCCTCCTAAAGGCCTCCCAGCAGTCTCTTCCTTCCTCCACCTCCTCCTGTGCACATCAGGCCCCAGAGCCTCTCCCTCCTGCAGATGAACCTGTAGCTTCGGCTGTCCAACTGGCACTCGTGATCTCTTTTTTCATTCGGAGAATGGCGCTTGGCCTGGGAGGCACTGTTTAAAATCTGATCATGTGAACTGCAAGAGTAAGAACCACATGCAATATGCTTTGAAATAAACACTAACAACGTGGAGTTCACTGTGTTTTAAGGTCTCGAAGGGTCCATCCCTGCCAACTTACTTGGTCCTGATCCCGCTGGGAAGTCAAATTCTCCTGCTCCAGGAAAACAGGTCCTTTTACCTCGGTACCACTGTGATGGCCCAGATCAAGGGCAGAGGCCTCCCTAGGGTCACAAACCCAGTTTTCAACCACCCATTTCCCCAAAACTCTGCAGATACGACACACTACCTGCAGCCTGAGAGTTCTGCCGGTTTTGTTTCTAATTATGTTTTTTTGTTTGTTTGTTTGTTTGTTTGCAGTACGCGGGCCTCTCACTGTTGTGGCCTCTCCTGTTGTGGAGCACAGGCTCCAGATGCGCAGGCTCAGCGGCCATGGCTCACGGGCCCAGCTGCTCCACGGCATGTGGGATCCTCCCGGACTGGGGCACGAACCCATGTCCCCTGCATCGGCAGGCGGACTCTCAACCACTGCGCCACCAGGGAAGCCCTCTAATTATGCTTTAAAAAACAACCCCCAAGGCACAGTGGGAATTTCCCACGGACCTCACAGCATTTATAAGAGGACCAGGCGTCAGGACCTGGGCTTTGCACATAGGCTGTAGGATCTCAGAAAGTCATTCAATACCTCAGAACCTCCCATCTGTTTTTGTGAAGGCCCGTGGCAATATCAAGCATTAAGGGTTGTCGCAAGGATCAAGGGAGATCAAATGAAACCCAAATACAATTACACAACAACGTGAGATACGACAGTAGTATTAATAACATAAAAATGAATTAGTTGAATTTTAGCAGCTTGACCAATCAAATTCTAAAGACACCACAGACACTACTGCCTCCTTGCTGTGACATCCACAAAGCATGTAGAAGGGCATCTTAATCCATCTGGGCTGCTATAGCAAAAATGTCATCGATTGGGTGCCTTAAACAGCACACATTCATTTCTCACTGCTCTGGAGACTGGGAAGCCCAAGACCAAGGTGCTGGTAGATTCTGTGTCTGGTGAGGACCGTGTCTGGGTGCATCCTGGTTCACAGGTGGCCATCTTCTCCTTGTGTCCTCACGTGGTGGAAAAGGTGAGGGAGCTCTCTGGGGTCTCTTTTATAAGGGCACTGATCCCATTCATGGGGGTTCCACCCTCATGACCTAATCACCTCCCAAAACCATCACACTGCGGGTTGGAATTCAATATACAGATTTTAGGGGGACACAGACATTCAGTCTATATAAAGGAGGAGAGGGAATTAATAAATATGACTGTGCCCTGGCCCAGCCTCAAGGTGGTACATATCAGCAAAGGGAGTACTATACAAAGGAAAGAAAATCCTAACATCTACCAGGAGGAAAAAAAGAAATGTGCTGAGCAATTATTCAATACGTTACTGCTCTTTATAAGGGGACAACTTCCGTTCTTTAAAAAGGGACTGCCCCATGAAACAAATTCTACTTCAGTACTTAGTACCAGGAAATGATTCTCCCATGAAGAACCAATATGCGTCCTCGGATAAGACAATAGCTACTCTTACAAAACTCATCCTGTTTTCCATACCTACTTTTAAAAAGGTAAAAGTAAATAAGAGGGCTTCCCTGGTGGCACAGTGGTTGAGAGTCCGCCTGCCGATGCAGGGGACGCGGGTTCGTGCCCCGGTCCAGGAAGATCCCACATGCCGCAGAGCGGCTGGGCCCGTGGGCCATGGCCGCTGAGCCCTCGCGTCCGGAGCTTGTGCTCCGCAACGGGAGGAGCCATAACAATGAGAGGCCCGCACACCAAAAAAAAAAAAAAAAAAAAGTAAATAAGAGAAGTTAATTTTAATGATACATTTTGTTCAACTTAGCATGTCTAAAATATTAGCATTTTAACACATATTCAATACAAAATATTAATGAGATATTTTACACTCTTTTTCTCATTCTACATCATCAAAATCCAGAGGGTACCTTATATTATCAGCACATCTCCATTTGACCTAGCCACACTTCAGGTGCTGCAGAGCCATGATGCTGGATGGTACCAGTTTAAATATCTTCTAGGCCTTCACACCATCCTGTTTAGGGAAGTAAGTTTGGCTGCGGGCTTGACAATGGACTGGAGGCAGAGAACGCTGGTGGCTTTGCAGTAATACAGGCTGGATAAACAGCAACCTTGAGCGGGGTGGTGGCAGAACTAGAGAGAACTGGATTTAACCAGAGTTGGGAGCGCTCAGGAAAGAGGGCAACGTTCATTGGGCGACTAGGATGCCAGGCACCACACTGACACTTCCACACGGCCTGAGGTCACTCAGGCTTCACAACCAATCTGGGAGACTCCACTTTACAGGTAAAGGCACCGAGGCTCAAAAGGTTACGTAACTCAGTTCACACAGCTGGGAAGAGGGGCACTGGATTAACCCCAAGACTTCTGGCTTCAGACCCAATGTGCTTTCCTCAGGGAGGCATTAAAGGCCTCCTCGATGTGACTCCTGCCAACCTAGTCACTCCAGGCCCACCCGAGTCATACCTTCCGGTGCAGGACCACCAGGTGAAGGAAGGGCACCATGTCCTTCACACTTCCCTGCCTTTCCACTGCCGCCTCCTCTTGCTACTAGACTAACTTCTGCTTAGCAACATGGTAAGCCTCTAAAACAGTGGTTCTCTATTAGGGATGATTTTGCCCTCTACACAGGGACATTTGGCAATGTCTAAGAGACATTCTTGATCATCAAGACTAGAGAGAATGGGGTACTACTAGACCTCGTGAGTTGAGGTCATGGATGCTGAGCATCTTACAAAGCACAGAACAGCCCCCAAACGTACAGTTATCTAGCCCAAAATAACAACAGGGCTGAGGTTGGGAAACCATGGTCTAAGGCACCGCTTCTTCAGGGGGGACCCATCCATCCCTCATTAAAGGGCTCAGAGCATGTTTTCCAGGGGGAACATGCCAGGAAGAACTACAAATTCACCGTGGCCATCTTCTCGTCCAAAATCGCCTCCCTTGACCTGGGGAAGTGGAGTGCATTGACCTGAATCCCAGGTACTTTTCCTAATTTCCTTCCCTTCTATTATACCATACAACTGGGATTCTGCTTTTTAAGGGCAGGAATGCAAGCTTGGTAAAGACATCAATAGGCAAGAAGTGAGAATATCACTTCTAGCACAGAGCGCTCTCTGGGATGACACAGGTGGTGAAGCAAAAAAGGGGAAAAAGAATCGTGAAGCAATCAAAAATTTCCACTTACAATATTAACCTCTTTCAACAATGCATTGCCAAAGAGATCTTTAATGCAAATTGATCTTTCCTGAGGATATACACTTTTCCTGGGGTCAGACTCCAGCTCCGGGAAGGCTGATTTTTATGCTTTTCTTCTGAATGTTAAATCAGCTTTTAATCACATCCACGAGGCTACCCATGAAGCCACCCATCGGAGTGTTTTGGTCTTCGTTCTTTTGATTTCCATTCTGGAAAGAGATGATTTATGCAGGCATGCCTCACATTTTCATTCTGCTTAAGCAAACGCTCATAAGCATTTAACAAGGGCCGATACTGCAAAATGCACTCCAGTCTTCCCGACTGTTGGAGGATTACGTGCCTAACTTGCAGAGTCTATTTTTTCCTCCACGTTCAGAGGCCGATGGAGATTTTATGCAAATATCGCTTGTGGCAAATGAAAATGAAGGCAGTGAGTTCTTTGCTTTTTCTCAACTCTTTTGCCATTCATCAATTCTACACAGGCCATGTTTACTGGGCATACCCTCTATTCCAGGCCTGGGGCTTGGGGCCAGGGTTACAGAATTGAATAAGACAGGGTCCCCACCCTTGAGGAGCCCTGTGAGAACACAGCGGACAGACAGACACAGATCCCATGAACATGAACACAAGATAGGACCAGGGGAGGCAGGGGTCTCAGGAAAAACACATCTGATCTGAGCCAAAGAGGATGCCACAGTGTCGAAAGGCTGGCAAGGCAAGAGCAGTCATCCCTGGCAGAGGGAACCACTGGGAGAAGTGAAGGGCATGCCTGGGGCCAGGGGATGGCAGCAAACCATCCTTCCAAAGGACAGTGCGCAGAGGCATCACATAACAAGACTGACGGGTGGAGGGAATGAGACCGGGATGGCCTTGAATGCTACGTGAAGGAGAACGTCAACTTCATTCCACAGCTCCTGGGGAGCTACTGAAGATCCGTGAGCAGGAATTACAGCATCTGTGCTTGAGGAAGCTAACACGTCTGCAAGCCATGTGAGGACTGAGTCAGTGCAGGAGAAAGTGCAACCCAGAGGCCAACCAGAAGGCTGGGAGCCAAGCCTAGAGCCATGTCCTTGATTTGAGAACATTTCTGTTAACAAAATGCTGATTTGGCCCATGTGTGGGTACAATGAAATGAATGTATCCCTCAAAATTCATGTATTGAAATCCTAATCCCCAATATGATGGTATTCGGAGGTATGGGTCTTTCAGAGGTAATTAGGTTATGAGGGTGGAGCCCCCCTGAATGGGATTAGTGTCCTTATTAAAGGGGCTGTCTCCACCATGAGAGGATACAAGGAGAAGTCAGCAGTCTGCAAACCAGAAGAGGGGCCACACCAGAACCCGACCATGCTGGCACCTGATCTTGGACTTCCAGCCTCCAGAACTGTGAGGAATAAACGTCTGCTGTTCATAAGCCACCCACTCTATGGCACTGTGTTACGGAGTCCTAAGGGACGAAGACAGTGGGGCGGCACTGTGCTGAGAGGGGACCTCTGGCTGCAGGGGATAAATCACAGCTGGTCTCAGTGTGTTGGAGCAACACCATTCTCCTTTGTCAGGGGTTGGTTGGGGGCTGGCCCATGACTCAGTCCTGGTCATGCGCTGCAATGAGGGAAAAGTCATGGTGCCACTGAGCCACAGGAGGAAGAATGCCACAAAGGCCATTCCTCTTTTGGAGGGACAGAAACATTATTTGCCTCAGATCACAGAAAACATCTCTCCTAGATTAAAGAGTAGATGCTGAAGGGCCTCCAGATTCCATGATATCTAACTGTCCTGTGTGATGACTACCAGTAGTTATATATTTTAACCCTTGTTCCATGTTCCCCTGATTTGGGCCACATAAATATCCTTGCCATTAAAGAAGAATGGATTTTCTTTTCATGGAGGTAAAATTCACAGGACATAGAATGAACCGTTTTCACGGGTACAACTCAGTGGCATTTAGTGCATTCATAGTGTTGGGCACCTTTATTTAATTTCAAAAAATTTCCATCACTACAAAAAAAAAAAATCCCATACCATTAAGCAGTCACTCCCCACTTTCCCCGCCCCCGAGCTCCTGGCAACCACCAATTTGCTTTCTGTCTCTATAGATTCACCAATTCCGGATATTTCATTTAAGAGGAATCATACAGTATGCAGCCTTTTCTGTCTGGCTTCCTTCACTTCACATAATGTTTCTGAGGTTCATCCATGTTCTAGCCTGCATCAGTGTGTTATTCCGTTTTATGGCTGAATAATATTCCATTGCCTGCACATACCACATTTATTGATCCATTTATCGGTTGAGAGATTCGGGTTGTCTCCATCTTTTGGCTGTTGTGAACAATGCTACCAAGAATGTTTGTGTATAAGTACTTGTTTGAGAAGAATGGCTTTTCTTGAGGTTACCTAAATCCCTTTGTTCTATGCACATAAGGAAGCATCTTTATTATTATTAATGGCTTTAAATTTCTAGAAGCTGGCACATGGGGAGCTCAAGTAACAGCATCTACTTAGCATCTACTGTGTGCCTGGCTCTATGCTGGGTGCCTGACAGCATTTACATCTCGTTTAATCCTCCTAGAACTCCTAACAGTTGTGTATCATAGTTCCACTGTATAGCTGAGAAAACCATGGCTCAGTGTGGGTTAAATAACATGCCACACATTAAGAATCTGCCTGCCAATGCAGGGGACACGGGTTCGAGCCCTGGTCCAGGAAGATCCCACATGCCACGGAGCAACTAAGCCCGTGTGCCACAACTACTGAGCCTGTGCTCTAGAGCCCGCATGCCACAACTACTGAGCCCGCGTGGCACAACTACTGAAGCCCGCGCACCTAGAGCCCGTGCTCCGCAACAAGGGAAGCCACCACAATGAGAGGCCTGTGCACCGCAACAAAGAGTAGCCCACACTCGCCGCAACTAGAGAAAGCCCACGCACAGCAACGAAGACCCAACGCAGCCAAAAATAAATAAATAAATAAATATTTATTTATTTTAAAAATTAAAAAATACCATGCCACACGTTACACACATAGTATGGGGTAGAACCAGGATTCAATATGGTGGAGATGTGCCCAGCATGTTTTCTGGTACAGAGCAGCTATATAATGAACACTGATTTATCAAGCACTTAAGGACAGTTTGATCATTAAAAAACAAAAGAACTGGGAGTGGGATAAGAAGGTACAGTCTCCTCTTTACCTTGTCCCCTCTCGTAACTAACTGTACATTCACGGTGTAGAATGCTTAGTGGGTTACTGCATTACTTTCCTAGGACTGCTGTAATGAAGTGCCACAAACTGGCTGGTTTTAACAGCAGAAATTTATCATCTCATAGTCTGGAGGCTAGAAGTCCAAGACCCTGATGTGAGTAGGGTGTGCTCCCTCTGAGGATGCTTAGGGGAAGACCTGCTCTAGGCCTCTCTCTGAGGTTCTGGTTATCCCTCAGCTTGGGGTACCACAACTCCGGCCATCACATGTTTGAGGGCTCACCATAATCAAATATGATCTCATCCTAGCTAATGACAACTGCAATGATGACACCATATTTCCAGAAAAAGAACACATTCTGAGGTCCTGGGGGCTGGGACTTCAGCATATAAATTTTGGGGGAAACACAATTATTTTTTTGGCTGTGTTGGGTCTTCGTTGCTGCGTGCGGGCTTCCTCTAGTTGTGGCGAGCGGGGGCTACTCTTCGTTGCGGTGTGTGGGCTTCTCACTGTGGTGGCTTCTCTTGTTGTGGAGCACGGGCTCCAGGGGCGTGGGCTTCAGTAGCCGTGGCGCGCGGGCTCAGTAGTTGTGGTGCACGGGCTTAGTTGCTCCACGGCATGTGGGATCCTCCCGGACCAGGGATCAAACCTGTGTCCCCTGCACTGGCAGGTGGATTCTTAACTACTGTACCACCTGGGGGGAACACAATTCATCCCATAACAGTTACCTTCCCCATCACACAAAGGTCAAGAAAAGAAACCACCATGAGGCAGAGTCAGGAAGAGACGTTTCAGTTCTATGGGGTCACAGGGATACCTGGTCCCCAGAGGCCATGGGTCAAAGAGCAGCAAGACTGACTCAAGGCAACTGGAGGATGGACAGGATGGCCTGAAAGCTACTACGGTCTCAACACTCTAAATGGTGTGAAAGGAAAAGCATAAAGCAAAGCTTCAGAATACCTAGTTCTAGCACCTTACTCCATGACCCAACTGGACACTCACTTCCCTCTGGGCCTTGGCATCCAATTAAAATAATTACAGGCTCCCACGCTGATCTCTGACACCCGAAACACAACATTTGCTTATCAGTTCCAAAATCCATCAGGAGATTTAAATCCCTCCTCTGTGGAGGTGCAGAACTATTCATGGCTTCTAAGCATCTCCTCCTTTCCTAGCTCCAGGTAAGAACTCTCAGCTAATGTTCCTGCCACTTTCAAATTAAATCAGATTAAATCGCAGGCATCCAGCCTTCTAAAAAAAACATCAAATTGTTCCAATATATCTCACTCACCCAACACATTAGACAGATGCAACACATAAAGTAAACAGTCTAGTTAAGAAGTGCTAGTTCATTAGTTGTGGGGCTGTCAGAGAAGCCAAGAGCTGTGATAACACACAAAACTGTCTCCATCTTAGAAGTCAAGCTAGATGCTTTCATTTTATCACCCAGTTCATAACCTTGCTGTCTGGCGTTAAGGATCAATAGCCTGGTGGTTTTGGTATCCAATAAATCTGTCTTCATTTGGACGTTTTTCATTTTCCCATGCCACGTGAAGACAGCAGGATAAGGTAAATTGTTCCTCTCGTGGCATTTTTTTTTTCCAAATCTATGATTTCACACTGACGTGTTCCACAAACCAGTGAAGGCAAAGAGAGGGAAAGAGAGTAGATATCAGAGGCCCCATCCCAAGATCAAAAAAGCTTCCAACTGGGATCATCTGGGACAATGAATTTAACAAGTTCCCATGGGCAAAGGTCAACTGGTTTACCCAGGGTGACCCATCATTCACCTAGCAAAGAATTTTTACTTAGTACTTACTATGTGCCAAACCCTGTGCTAAGTAATTTACATAAATTGTCTCATTAGTTCTCAGAGGGGAGGTGCCTGAAAAAAGAAAGCCACCGTTTTATACACACACACACACACACACACACAAAAAGGTGTACATAATGTATTTACTTATTTTTATATTTATTAGAACACTGAAACTGAAAGAAAGCAGGCAATTCCAGCTTTGTAGATAAGAGAAAGCAGCAGGAAACTTAAAGAACAAGCATATAAAAGGCATATATATATACAGACTCAAAATCACTGAGTTAAAACCTAACAGAGAAGTTGGGAGTTGGGGAGGGAGTAGTTCTTGAACCCAATACAAATTATCTGAATAAGGAAACTGGGGCTCAGACAAGGGAAGGACACATCCAAAGTTACCCAGAGAGCACAGGACTGAATTAAGTCTAGATTCTGAATTCTAATCTTCTCAAGCTGCTGTTTCAGTTTTATCATCATCATTGTCGTCATCGTCATTATCAAATCAACACATATTTTTTAAAAGGTTTAAAGGACCTAAATATAGGAAGACTCATGATTTGGAAGCATTCAAGATGGAGGACGGAGAAATCCTTCAAGAATCTCCCAGTCCGAATCCACAGAAACAGAAAGTGCTTACCCAGGACTTGAGGAAGAGAAGCGTGGGGAGTGAGTGCTGATGTGTATGGGGTTTCTTTGGGGGTAATGAACACGTTCCGGAAGTCAACAGTAGTGACGGTAACACAGTCTGGTGAATATACTAAAACCCATTGAACTGTACACTTTAAAAGGGTGAAATTTATGGCATGTAAACTAGACCGCAATTGAAAAAATACCAATGGCATCAGAATAGTCAGGCTTCAATAACACAGATGAGCCCCTACCAAAATAAAGAATCTAGTTAAAAATTTAAAAAATTAAAAAAAAAGATTCTACCGGTCAACCTTATTTACCCTAAGCCATTTCTAGACATAAGCGTGTCAGACAGCACACTCTAGTTCTCTGCCTGTTTTAATCTACACAATAATCCTGTGACATGAATGCCATTGTCCCCAATTTACAGATAAAAAACTAAATCTCCTGAAAGACAAGAGATGTCCTCAAGATCACGTTAAGGGGTCAAACACCTGTCTTCTGATCTCCTATCATAGCACTTGGCAAAATATATTTTAGTTCGTTGGGTCTGGATTTCTCTCATCGGAGAGTGAGTTCCTTTGAACAGGGACTATGTTTTTTTAGGAAAAGAACACTTTTGGAAGAACAGTTTGAGATTTACCGGGAGGCAGACTGGAACAAGGGGATGGGAAAAGAGAGAGAAAGCTGAGACATGAGAGTTTCCATGCAAGGAAGAAGAGGGGTCTACTGGAGGTACTTCAGGCAGAAGGGTTGTCACTGTTAATTTAATCAAACAAATAACCACTGCAGCCTATCGTGTGTGAGAAATCTAGCTGGGGACAAGAGACAGGGGACACGATCGTAAAAACAGCAGCCTCAGTGCCACTGCGTGATCCTGACTATCTTGGGTAAAGAAGAGGCTCTCAGTCCCCAGCTGACCACTGACCATCAGGCTCTGCTGTAAGCAGGGGCCTGGGAGGGGGGGACTGGAGGCTTCTTTCATCAGTGGGTCATAAAGAGGTCCTATGGACTCAAACGGAACTTCTAAGTTGGTAAAACCAATCAATGCTGAGCCACTAAGACGATCTTTCACTTCCTTCTTCCTTTTTTCTCCTTTTGTGAATGACAACCCCCAGTCCATCCTTCAGAGGTCAAGGTCACCTCTTTAGTGAAGCTGACCCAGACTCCTTTGAGCCACCCCCCCACCAATACTCTGCTAAGTAGAACTCTTTTTCTGTTCTGTTTAACAACTGCAACCATTGCTTTATTGCCGATGACTAAAACAATAATATTACTACTACTAGTAGTAATATTTTCTATCATATCCTGAGCAGTCTCTTTGTACCAAGCACTGTATTTGAAGGGCCTTACGTACAGTGTCTTACGGAAATCCAACCCCGTAAACAAGGTGGTACAATCCCCATTTTATAGAAGAGGAAACTAAGCAATTTGCCCAATACCACACAACCAGGATGGAACAGCAATCGGACTCCAGACCATTTGTTTCCCACCACACCTCCTAGAACAAGACTCCGGGAGGTTAACTAAAGCATTTCTGAATGTTCCTCTAAATTTGAGGGAATAGAAACTGAAGGTAAATGTTTCTAATGTCCTAATTTTCTTTTTAAACCACTTCAGAGTTTAGGTACTCCAATATAAGATTAAACAATACGCTGAAAGACTGCAATGAAAGTGACAGTCTACCCTCAAAGAGGTCTGTCTTTCTGTTTTCAGGAGACGCTTGCAGGCACTAGTAAGCACAAAATGAACACATTATTTATATGTATATATAAATTAAAAATATATATATACACATACAATTATACACATATATGCATATATACTTTATATTTACACATACAATAATATATATACCATGTATGATATATATACATATAGTATATAATATATATGTAGTATGTATATACACACACACTATATGTATATATCTTTTACTTTACTATCCATTTTATGAATTAGAAAATTGAGGTACAGAGATATTAACTAGTAAAGTCACTTAATAAGTAACTGGTCAAACCATCTCTCACTCACACACTTCCTAGCATTCTTTCTAAGACATCTCACCCGTTAATTCCGGAACAGCTGCTGTGTTCGGGGATCCACCAGGCTGACAATTAACACAACTGAAGTAACTGAAACATGAAGAAATCCAGTGCTTTATTTCTACCAACCTCTGAGAAGTTTAAGAAGGGAAAAAAACTCTAAAACCCATGCATTCGGATCACAGCCCCAACTGGGGGAAAAAAAATTACATACCCCAATTTGTTCTTATTTACAAATACTTTAAGCTGTTTGTCAAACAAAATGATTTTGTCTGTCAGATGAGATCCCAGTTTTCTAAGTTCATTAATGGCTGATGAACAGAAAGGGTCACCCTGATGATTTAATAAGCTGGCCCTGACTCCCGTCAAAGCCACTTAAAAAAAAAAAGAATCCAAGCCGTCAGGAGAGAAAGGAAATGCTATTTGATCCAATTTGTGCACTATTTCCATGCAAACAAGGAGTAGGTATTTACAGGCATGCCGTATTAAATCTCCACAACCAGGGCAGGGTTGTACAAAGAAATACAAGAAAGGAAAAAGGCAGAGAATGTTTAAAATGCCCTGTGCTGGAAGCCACAGGGAGCTCTAAATTGTCTGGAGGCCAACTCTGACTGCCTATTTTTCTTCTTCTTCTATTTTAAAATCCTGTAAGTAGTAAAAGCATAACTCAAATAATAAAACTCAGGATCATCAGGAAACGAGGAATTCCGTAAGAAGCCTGTCATCTGGGGCACAAGTAGGGCACACTATTCAGATGATGGGAAGACGGGAAGGAGGCTTTCCACGTTCTAATAAGGCCCTTGGTAGGAGGGAAACTCTAATTTTTTACTATGACATGCACTTTATAATGCAAAGGAACACCAAGGTTCATATTCAAGTACATTAATCGGAATAATAAAGCATCCCCAATATATGTGTCTCCCAACTGCCCCATCATCAGCTATCAAGGTAAGATTCAATATTGCTACTCCATAGCCAAAGGGCACTTCTCTTTTGAGGAATTAGGCACATTCAGTCACAGTTACAGCTCTTGGAATTCCACGTCAGACTCTCCAGAGCTGAGAGAAGTCACCTAAGAGAAGATGGATTATTTTTTTCCAGGAGCTGGGAAATGGTATGAAATATTCTGACCTTATACAAAGGCACCATGGAGGGAGATTGGAGACCCAGCTCTCTCCCCACTCCCTCCAGAGGGTCTCTATGCATCCTTGCCTTCCAGATCCTTCTCTCCTTTAATCCCCTTAACATCCCCCACAAGTCTCAATTCTCACTTGCTCAGGGAGCACCTCTCCTTCCTAGCATTTGCCATCTTTACCAAATACATTTATTTGCAAGGTTATTTTATTTCTTTACTTTCTTACCCTCTAGAGTGTAAGCTCCATAAAGTCAGGGGCTTGCTTCTTTGTAAGTAAAGTAAATATCACACTTTATTTCAACTAATGGCTGATATTATTTTTCACCCAATGTTAAACAGGAACTACAGAAAATCTTTTAAGATCTTTGAGGGCTTCCCTGGTGGCGCAGTGGTTGAGAGTCCACCCGCCGACGCAGGGGACACAGGTTCGTGCCCTGGTCCGGGAGGATCCCACATGCCGCGAAGCGGCTGGGCCCGTGGGCCATGGCTGCTGAGCCTGCGTGTCCGGAGCCTGTGCTCCACAGCGGGAGAGGCCACAGCGGTGAGAGGCCCGCGTGCCGCAAAAACAGAAAAAAAAAAGATCTTTGAAACTCCCTGACTTACAGTTTAACCCAAACCTCTGTGAAACTGCTGGAGAGGCAAGTTTCAGGGCCTGAGGACCAGGAGGCAGGCTGGTAACTTTAATCCAAGAGGTGATGTTTCTATCCTCAGTAGGAAATGAGAGCAGGTGGGGATTAATCAGGGCATTTTCCCCTATGATCCTCTTAAACACAAGTCTTCATGATAAAGTCTCAATATTCTTCATTAAAAGAGAAATGTCTTTTAATTTCTACAATTTCAGACTTCTACACTTGACACTAGACATTAAATAATATACATTTCAAAAGCAAATAAAATCAATTTTTATAACTGGCCTTTTGGAATATCCTTCCTCCCAGTTACCTGCCAGGTCAACGCCTAACTGTCCTTCCAGACCCCACTCAGCCCCCACCTCCTCCGTGAAGGTTCCCCATCAGGCAGAGTTCAGCTCCATCACAGTAAGAAAATCAAGCATTCAATTCAGTTTTTTAAAATCTCCTATTTTAGTTGAAAAAGACTCAGTGAGCAAGTTTCTTCCCCCCTTTTCAACCCTCAGTATGGCGCTAGTATATCCTTACAGCCCCTAACACTTGACAAGGGGAACTGAGAATTTGAGAATTCCCATCACCGAGCTTTTGGCTGGCAGCACCACCTGGCCGGACTTGAACACAGGGTGGTTCCTTTGGTTATCTGCTGCTTACGGAGAATGGTATACATTTCTTATTACCATAAAGGTATCCATACACATAATAAGGTCTTAAGAAGATGTGGCCAAACACTGAACAGGAGGACAGGAATGACAGAGCTGACAAAGCCCTGCCCCACCGTAAACTCCACGAGGGCAGGGATGGCGTGTCCAGTTGCTTCCTGGCCGTGTCCGTGCACTTGGCATAGCACCTGGAACAAAGAGCCACTGAATAGTTATCTGTGAAGGGAGCCTGAGACTCGGGGACACAGCTGAATCACGAAAGGACACAGCAGGAATTTAAACCACGTCTTCTTACTCTAAGCCCTAAACATTTTCAACTTTGGAACTCTATTCGAAAGTGCTTCAAGAGCCAATAAATATTTGCTAAGTGAATACAAAGAAAACTAAGATAGATCTTTTCCTTGAGGTGTTTATAACTCCACAGAAGTGCTTAGAATTCATACCACCCAGTGACTTCCATCTATCCTTTTGCCTTCAAAGATGTTTGGCCTTCAAAAGGCCAAACTGTACCTCAGTAGAGGTTGACCAAAGTTTAGGTTTCTCCTGCCCATCACAGAGACTGAAAAGCTCCACATCCAGAGGACTGACCAATCTGACATGCCACCTTCCTAAATTCAGCAAACTATAAGACAGAATTGACAGGCGTTTCCAGAAGCTGGTTCAAATGTTTTTTTTTTCATAGTAATACTTGTCCTATACCTATACCATAGAATATTTAGATTACTTCTGAAATTTCAATCCTCATTTTTTTTTGTTTTCTTTTGTTTCGCCTTAAAATGCCCACAGACACATGTCTTTTCAAGGCGAACTTCAGGTAAAAATTCTACCAAAAAAAAGCTGCAGTAACTTTTCTTTTTATACACCATAAACAAATGTCCTTAAGAGAACATAAAGAGCTCTGTTTTATAACTTGTGTTACCTATAAAGACTTTGAACGAAGAAAGAGCCCACTTTCCTAGAAGTAACTGAGAAAAGCTCGTAAGTGATGAGATAAATCGTTCAAATTAAAAAGCCTATGAGCTCCATACTGAAAAAGCCATGGCCATCTTCAAATTTTCACCAAGCAATTTAGGCTGGGTGAGGATGTTCTGACAGCAGCGCAAAAGAAAGATAAACAATCAAAAGCAGTCACAAGAACTACAAAAGCAGCTAGCTTGGGGCCATTTACTGTCGGGGGCAAACAGTGCTTCACACCTCAGTAATTCCCATGGATTACACTATGGCACAAAGACGAAATGAGTCATATGAATGAAAAGTTTTCAAAGAAGATGCAGACTTGCCTGTTGGAGAAGGGAAACAAATACAAGTTTAGACATTTTCCAGAACATAATTATGCATTTTGGGGGAGACCTTCAAGATGGGGGAGACCTTCAAGATGGCGGAGGAGTGAGACGTGGAGATCGCCTTCCTCCCCAGAGATACATCAGAAATACATCTACATGTGGGACAAGCCCTACAACAAGGCCTACATTCAGTAGGAACAACACCTACTGAATGCTGGCAGAAGACCGCAGACCTCCCAAAAGGCAAGAAAGTCCCCACGTACCTGGGTAGGGCAAAAGAAAAAAGATAAGACAGAGACAAAAGAATAGGAACGGGACCTGCACCTGTGGGAGGGAGCTGTGAATGAGGAACAGTTTCCACACACTAGGAAGCCCCTTCACTGGCGGACACCGCGGGTGGCGGAGGGGGGAAGCTTCAGAGCTGCGGAAGCTGAGGCTCGGGCTTCAGAGGTCAGATCCCAGGGAGAGGACCGGGGTTGGCTGCATGCACACAGCCTGCAGGGGGTTAGTGCACCACAGGTAGCCGGGAGGGAGTCAGGGAAAAACTCTGGAGCTGCCTAAGAGGCAAGAGACCACTGTTTCCTGGTGCACAAGGAGAGGGGATCCAGAGCAACACCTAAATGAGCTCCAGAGACGGGCGCGAGCCGAGGCTGTCAGCACGGACCCCAGAGACGGGCATGAGATGCTAAGGACGCTGCTGCTGCCACCAAGAAGCCTGTGTGCGAGCACAGGTCACCATCCACACCTCCCCTCCCGGGAGCCTGTGCAGCCCGCCACAACTTCCCGGGAGAACTCACGGCGCGCCACAGGCTGGTGCAACGTCACGGTGGCCTCTGCCGCTGCAGGCTCACCCCGCATCCGTACCCCTCCCTCCCCCCAGCCTGAGTGAGCCAGAGCCCCCGAATCAGCGGCTCCTTTAACCCCGTCCTGTCTGGGCAAAGAACAGATGCCCTCAGGCGACCTAAACACAGAGGCGGGTCCAAATCCAAAGCTGAACCCCAGGAGCTGTGCAAACAAAGAAGAGAAAGGGAAACCTCTCCCAGCAGCCTCAGAAGCAGCGGATTAAATCTCCACAATCAACTTGATGTACCTGCATCTGTGGAATACATGAATAGACAACGGATCATCCCAAATTGAGGCGGTGGACTTTGGGAGGAAAGATATATATCTTTTTTCCTATCTCTCTCTTTGTGAGTCTGTATGTATATGCTTCTTTGTGTGATCTTGCCTGTATAGCTTTGCTTTTACCATGTGTCCTAGGTTTCTCTCTGTCCTTTATTTTTTTTTTAGTATAGTTTTTAGCGCTTCTTATCATTGGTGATTTGTTTTTTGGTTTGGTTGCTCTCTTCTTTCTTTTTCTTTATTACTTTAAAAATTTTTTACTATTAATAATTATGTTCTACTTTAATGACTTTATTTTATTTTACTTTATTTTTTTATTTCTTTCTATTTTTCTCCCTTTTCTTCTGAACTGCATGGCTGATAGGGTCTTGGTGCTCCAGCCGGGTGTCAGGCCTGTGCCACTGAGGTGGGAGAGCCGAGTTCAGGGCATTGGTCCACCAGAGACCTCCCAGCCCCACATAATATCAAATGGCAAAAGCTCTCTCAGAGATATCCATCTCAACGCTAAGACCCAGCTCCACTCAATGACCAGCAAGCTACAGTGCTAGACACCCTATGGCAAACAACTAGCAAGACAGGAACACAACCCCACCCATTAGCAGAGAGGCTGCCTAAAACCATAATAAGCTCACAGACATCCCAAAACACACCAGCGAACACGGTCCTGCCCACCAGAAAGACAAGATCCAGCCTCATTCTCCAGAACACAGGCACTAGTCCACTCCACCAGGAAGCCTACACAACCCACTGAACCAACCCACTTAGCCACTGGGGACAGACACCAAAAACAACGGGAACTATGAACCTGCAGCCTGAGAAAAGGAGACCGCAAACACAGTACGTTAAGCAAAATGAGAAGACAGAGAAACACATAGCACATGAAGGAGCAAGGTAAAAACCCACCAGACCAAACAAATGAAGACAAAATAGGCAGTATACCTGAAAGAGAATTCAGAGAAATGAGGGTAAAGATGATTGAAAATCTTGGAAACAGGATGGAGAAAATACAAGAAACATTTAACAAGGACCTAGAAGAACTAAAGAGCAAACAAACAATGATGAACAACACAATAAATGAAATTAAAAATTCTCTAGAGGGAATCAATAGCAGAATAACTGAGGCAGAAAAATGGAAAAGTGAGCTGGAAGATAAAATAGTGGAAATAACTACTGCAGAGCAGAATAAAGAAAAAGAATGAAAAGAATGGAGGACAATCTCAGAGACCTCTGGGACAACATTAAACGCACCAACATTTGAAGTATAGGGGTCCCAGAAGAAGAAGAGAAAAAGAAAGGGACTGAGAAAATATTTGAAGAGATTATAGTTGAAAACTTCCCTAATATGGGAAAGGAAATAGTTAATCAAGTCCAGGAAGCACAGGGAGTCCCATACAGGATAAATCCAGGAGAAACACGCCAAGACACATATTAATCAAACTATCAAAAATTAAATACAAAGAAAAAATTATAAAGCAGCAAGGGAAAAACAAAATATAACATATAAAGGAATGCCCAGAAGGTTAACAGCTGATCTTTCAGCAGAAACTCCACAAGCCAGAAGGGAGTGGAAGGACATATTTAAAGTGATGAAAGGGAAAAACTTAAAATGAAGATTACTCTACCCAGCAAGGATCTCATTGACATTTGACAAGAGGAATTAAAACTTTTACAGACAGGCAAAAGCTAAGAGAATTCAGCACCACCGAACCAGCTTTACAACAAATGCTAAAGGAACCTCTCTAGGCAGAAAACACAAGAGAAGGAAAAGACCTACAATAACAAAACAATTAAGAGAATGGTAATAGAAATATACATATCGTTAACTACGTTAAATGTAAATGGATTAAATGCTCCAACCAAAAGACACCGACTGGCTCAATGCATACAAAAACAAGACCCATATATATGCTGTGTAGAAGAGACCCACTTCAGACCTAGGGACACAGACTGAAAGTGAGAGGAGGTAAAAAGATACTCCATGCAAATGGAAATCAAAAGAAAGCTGGAGTAGCAATCCTCATATCAGACAAAATAGACTTTAAAATAAAGACTATTACAAGAGACATAGAAGGACACTACATAATGATCAAGGGATCGATCCAAGAAGAAGATATAACTATTGTAAATATTTATGCACCCAACATAGGAGCACCTCAATACATAAGGCAAATGCTAAGAGCCATAAAAGGGGAAATCGACAGTAACACAATCACAGTAGGGGATTTTAAAACCCCAATTTCACCAATCGACAGATCATCCAAAATGAAAATAACTAAGGAAACACAAGCTTTAAATGACACATTAAACTAGATGGACTTAATTGATATCTATAGGACATTCCATCCAAAAAGAACATAATACACTTTCTTCTCAAGGGCTCATGGAACATTCTACAGGATAGATCATATCTTCGGTCACAAAGCAAGTCTTGGTAAATTTATGAAAATGGAAATCATATCAAGTATCTTTTCCAACCACAACGCCATGAGACTAGATGTCAATTACAGGGAAAAAACTGTAAAAATACAAACTCATGGAGGCTAAACAATACTAAATAACCAAGACATCACTGAAGAAATCAAAGAGGAAATCAGAAAATACCTACAAACAAAGGACCACAAATACATGATGACCCAAAACCTATGGGATGCAGCAAAAGCAGTTCTAAGAGGGAAGTTTATAGCAATACAATCCTACCTCAAGAAACATCTCAAATAAAAAACCTAACTTTACACCTAAAGCAATTAGAGAAAAAAGAAAAAAAAAGCCCAAACTTAGCAGAAGGACAGAAATCATAAAGATCAGATCAGAAATAAATGAAAAAGAAATGAAACAAACCATACCAAAGACCAATAAAACTAAAAGCTGGTTCTCTGAGAAGATAAACAAAATTGATAAACCACTAGCCAAACTCGAGAAAAAAACGAAGACTCTAATCAATAGAATTAGAAATGAAAAAGGAGAAGTAACAACTGACACTGCAGAAATACAAAGGATCATGAGAGGTTACTATATGCCAATAAAGCAACTATATGCCAATAAAATGGACAACCTGAAGGAAATGCAGAAATTCTTACAAAAGCACAACCTTTTGAGACTGAACCAGGAAGAAATAGAAAATATAAACAGACCAATCACAAGCACCAAAATTGAAATTGTGATTAAAAATCTTCCAACAAACAAAAGCCCAGGACCAAATGGCTTCACAGGAGAATTCTATCAAAACATTTAGAGAAGAGCTAACACCTATCCTTCTCAAACTCTTCCAAAATATAGCAGAGAGAGGAACACTCCCAAACTCATTCCACAAGGCCACCATCACCCTGATACCAAAACCAGACAAAGATGTCACAAGGAAAGAAAACTACAGGCCAATATCACTGATGAACATAGATGCAAAAATCCTCAACAAAATACTAACAAACAGAATCCAATAGAACATTAAAAGGATCATACACCATGATCAAGTGGGGTTTATTCCAGCAATGCAAGGGTTCTTCAATATATGCAAATCAATCAATGTGATACACCATATTAACAAACTGATGAAGAAAAACCATATGATCATCTCCAAAGATGCAGAAAAAGCTTTTGACAAAATTCAACACCGATTTATGATAAAAAAACCCTCCAGAAAGTAGGCATAGAGGGACCTTACCTCAACATAATAAAAGCCATATATGACAAACCCATAGCCAACATTGTTCCCAATGGTGAAACACTGAAACCATTTCCACTAACATCAGAAACAATAGAAGGTTGCCCACTCTCACCACTATTATTCAACATAGTTTTTAGCCACAGCAATCATGGAGGAAAAAGAAATAAAAGAAATCCAAACCAGAAAAGAAGTAAGGCTATCACTGTTTGCAGATGACATAATACTATACATAGAGAATCCTAAAGACGCTACCAGAAAACTACTAGAGCTAATCAATGAATTTGGTAAAGTAGCAGAATACAAAATTAATGCACAGAAATCTCTTGCATTCCTATACATTAATGATGAAAAATCTGAAAGAGAAATTAAGGAAACACTCCCATTTACCATTGCGACAAAAGGAATAAAATACCTAAGAATAAACCTACCTAAGGAGACAAAAGACCTGTATGCAGAAAACTATATGACACTGATGAAAGAAATTAAAGATGATACCAACAGATGGAGAGACATACCATGTTCTTGGATTTGAGGAATCAACACTCTGAAAATTATTACACTACCCAAAGCAATCTACAGATTCAATGCAATCCCTATCAAACTACCAATGGCATTTTTCAAAGAACTAGAACAAAAAATTTCACAGTTTGTATGGAAACACAAAAGACCCCGAATAGTCAAAGCAATCTTGCGAAAGAAAATCGGAGCTGGAGGAATCAGGCTCCCTGACTTCAGACAATACTACAAAGCTACAGTAATCAAGACAGTATGATACTGGCACAAAAACAGAAATATAGATCAATGGAACAGGATAGAAAGCCCAGAGATAAACCCACATACATATGGTCACCTTATTTTTTGATAAAGGAGGCTAGAATATACAATAGAGAAAAGACAGCCTCTTCAATAAGTGGTGCTGGGAAAACTGGACAGCTACATGTGAAAGAATGAAATTATAACACTCCATAACACCATACACAAAAATAAACTCAAAATGGATTAAAGACCTAAATATAAGGCCAGACACTATATAACTCTTAGAGGAAAACACAGGCAGAACACTCTATGACATAAATCACAGCAAGATTCTTTTTGACCTACCTCTTACAGTAATGGAAATAAAAACAAAAATAAACAAATGGGACCTAATGAAACTTGAAAGCTTTGCACAGCAAAGGAAAACATATACAAGACGAAAAGACAACCCTCAGAATGGCAGAAAATATTTGCAAATGAAGCAACTGACAAAGGATTAATCTCCATAATTTACAAACAGCTCATGCAGCTCAATATCAAAAATACAAACCACCCAATCCAAAAATGGGCAGAAGACCTAAATAGACGTTTCTCTAAAGAAGATATACAGATTGCCAACAAACACATGAAAGAATGCTCAACATCACTAATCATTACAGAAATGCAAATCAAAACTACAATGAGGTATCACCTCACACCAGTCAGAATGGCCATCATCAAAAAATCCACAAACAATAAATGCTGGAGAGGGTGCGGAGAAAAGGGAACCCTCTTGCACTGTTGGTGGTAATGTAAATTGATACAGCACTATGGAGAACAGTATGGAGGTTGCTTAAGAAACTAAAAATAGAACTACCATATGACACAGCAATCCCACTACTGGGCATATACCCTGAAAAAAACATAACTCAAAAAGAGTCATGTTGAGGATATGGGGAGGGGGAAGTGTAAGCTGGGACAAAGTGAGAGAGTGGCATGGACACATATACACTACCAACTGTTAGATAGCTAGCTAGTGGGAAGCAGTCACATGGCACAGGGAGATCAGCTCGGTCTCTGTGACCACCTAGAGGGGTGGGATAGGGAGGGTGGGAGCAGGGGAGACGCAAGAGGGAAGAGATATGGGGATATTTGTATATGTATAACTGATTCACTTTGTTATAAAGCAGAAACTAACACACCATTGTAAAACAATTATACTCCAATAAAGATGTTAAAAAAAAAAAGATCCATATTGTAACAAAATGAAAAAAACCAAAAAACAGAAAACAGTCATGTACCCCAATGTTCATTGCAGCTCTATCTACAATACCCAGGACATGGAAGCAACCGAAGTGTCCATCGAGAGATGAATGGATAAAGATGTGGCTCATATATACAATGGAATATTAGCCATAAAAAGAAACGAAATTGAGTTATTTTTAGTGAGATGGATGGACCTAGAGTCTGTCATACAGAGTGACGTAAGTCAGAAAGAGGAAAACAAATACCATATGTAACACATATATATGGAATGTTAGAAGAAAAGAAAATGGTTCTGAAGAACCTAGGGGCAGGACAGGAATAAAGACTCAGATGTAGAGAATGGACTTGAGGACACAGGGTTGTGGGAAGGGTAAGCTGGGACAACGTGAGAGAGTGGCATGGACATATATACACCAACAAATATAAAATAGATAGCTAGTGGGAAGCAGCCACATAGCACAGCGAGATCAGCTTGGTGCTTTGTGACCACCTAGAGGGGTGGGATAGGGTGGGTGGGAGGGAGAGGCAAGAGGGAGGAGATATGGGGATATATGTATATATATAGCTGATTCACTTTTTTATAAAGCAGAAACTAACACACTGTTGTAAAGCAATTATACTCCAATAAAGATGTAAAAAAAAAATCATGCATTTTGGGCTTTGTTTTTGGAAATTTCGCTGCTTAAAAGGCACAGTGTTCTTTCATCTGGAAACTCAACTGTAAGGAATATTTTACTGCTAACAGTGCCTTATTATTAGGCTTTGGGGAGCTTTATGGGTAAATTTCCATAGGCATAATACTGCTAAGTTGCATTATTATTGGCATATTGTTATTAGCATATTATTATGCTAACAAATGATATATTCATAATATTATTAACATATGCTAACAATAATGATACATTAATATTATTGATGATTAATATCATTGTTATATTATTATTTATTAATATATTAACAATATTATTAGCATAACATTAGTAGAATGTTATTTTTCTATATAATAATCTAGCTGATTATTATAGAGAAATCCTTATGGACTTGCATACCGAAGCTACGCCAAAGGCTCACTACTACTACAACTAGCAATAGTATTACTAGTACCACTACTATAGTACTGCTAGTACCACTAATAACTACTACCACCATCTTGGTAGTAAAAATACTCTTAAGTCTTATTTGTGTCCAAGGGGAAATGAAATCTTCACGTGTGTCATTTGTTAAGCTCCATGCTCGGACAGGCCCTGGATAACATCATCTCCCTCAATCCTCACAACAGCCCTAATGGGTAAATGACACTCTTATCATTTTCCCCTTTTCTATATGAGGAATGGGATGCTGGAGAGGCTGAGTGGATGCCGAGGCTCCTGCCACCAGCCCAGGGCCAATGTCCAGACTCAGAGCACCAAGTCCAAGGCCAGCGTTACCGTCACTCTAAGAACAGGATACACTAGGACTGCAGCCTTTCTAGGATGAGACAGGTTAGAGGAGAAAAGCATGACCAGGGAAATCTGTTATTAGCGATGCCCACTAAGAGGGCTGGATGTGGGGGACCAGGAAGGAACAAGAAGCATCTTTCATGCCCTAAGGACAGCCCTACAAACCAGACTCTTCATCACGTGTTCAGAAACGAAAAGCAAAGCACACACCAAGAAACAGAGTTACAGATGTAGAAAATAAACTTACGGTTACCGGGGAGTAACGGGGGAGGGGATAAATTGGAAGATTGGGATTGACACATACACACTACTATATATAAAACAGATAACTAATAAGGACCTACTGTATAGCACAGGGAACTCTACTCAATACCCTGTAATGGGGCTTCCCCGGTGGCACAGTGGTTGAGAATCCGCCTGCCAATGCAGGGGACACGGGTTCAATCCCTGGCCCGGGAAGATCCCACATGCTGTGGAGCAACTAAGCCCGTGAGCCACAACTACTGAGCCCGTGAGCCACAACTACTGAGCCCGCGTGCTGCAACTACTGAAGCCCGCGCGCCTAGAGCCCGTGCTCCACAATGAGAGAAGACACTGCAATGAGAAGCCCGCGCACCGCAACGAAGAGTAGCCCCTGCTCGCCGCAACTAGAGAAAGCCCGCGTGCAGCAACGAAGACCCAACACAGGGAGGGAGGGAGGGAGGGAGGGAGGGAGGGAGGGAGGGAGGGAGGAAGGAAGGAAGGAAGGAAGGAAGGAAGGAAGGAAGGAAGGAAGGAACTACGGAACTACCCTGTAATGGCCTATATGGGAACAGAATCTCAAAAAGAGTGGTTATATGTATATTTATAACAGATTCATTTTGTTGTACACCTGACACTAACACAACACTGTAAATCAACTACACCCCAATAAAAATTATTATTAAAAAAATAGCACACACCTCAAAACCACAACAAGCTTCCAGACTTTTCCTCCATAGGAAATGCAGGCATTGCCAAGGCCCTGTCCCCACCATCCACACCAGTCTCTCTCTCCCCCTTCCCTACCCAACGTGACTCAGTCCCCAGGAGAACACAGACTTCCCTTCCCACTGGGTCCAGGAGTTTCCCCCAAACCCCACCCCTGAAAAAAAGAAAAGAAAAGGCAGGTGGAGGGCGGGGTGGAGCAGCCACACAGAGTGAGGGGCAGAAGGGAAGACACTGACCGTCTAATACTATCTTATTCAATATCCACGAATGACTTTTCACAAAAAGAATCAAGACCCCTGAGTGGGTGCGGAGAAGGGAGTTCCATGACTGGCTCAGGCATCACAGGCAATGCCACGCCAACTGATGAGATGCCTAACTGCACTCCCAAGGCATCTCCGAGATAGGTGTTCCATAGCGCACTGTCACTCATATTAGTGACCCCGAGAAGACCTGGAAAACATGCCCCAAAAGTTTAAATTTTCACTCTTTCTCACCACCCTGGATCATTCCAGGGCTGCCAGTTTCCAAAAATGTAACAGCTGGGGGAGAAAGGAAACAGCCAACAGCCCCATCTGATAACGGACACCAGCCTTTTCCAGGTTTAAAGCAGGAAGGATATCAGAGGTCTCAGCTCCTGCCTGGCATCCATACTGCCGCCCACAGTTGGGCAGAAAGAACACTCCCAACCAGGGAACAGCTGCTCCCAACAGCTCCCTTACATTTATTTAAATTAGGACTTCGGGTTCGTTTTACTACAGTTCCATTGTAGGAAACGAAAGCCTCCACTGGCCAGTTCCCACCTGCAAACCTGAAACCCAGTGCAGGCTGTGAGTGAAAAGTGAAGAATTCCCCAGCCCTCAGGAGTACAGCTTTCCTTCCAGAATATGGATGGTGGCTGTCACTTTCCGATTCCCTCCTGCCACCCCCAAGAACACGAGGAAACTTCTCCCTACGCAGGACTCTTCCCAGCTCCTGTCCTAATCTACTTGGCAAGTTTGCATTACTTCCTCCTCTCTGCAGGCCTCTGCTTACTTAAATAAGGCCAGCACCCTTTTCTCCTCAAAACTCTACCTTTTCATTGCCTCTCTGTTATAATCATAAAAGAAGGCTGGTGTGAGAATTTCTTGCTTTCATGTAAATAGATCTGAAAATAAAGAAAAACTAACAAAAACAGAATGGATAGAGATAGCTTTTCTTTTGTTTTTTGAGGGTTTTTTGGCAAAAGAATGTGTTTGGTTTCCAAGTTTTCTATAGGGCCTCTCTCTCCTCCAACTGCAAGGAAGATAAAGAATAACCTGGGCTTGGATATTGTAAGGCTGAAAGCATGAAGATAAGTCCATGCTTGATGAGATGCCCACCCTTCTAAACTCACAAATCCACAATCTTCCCCAGACCCACATTCAGGTCTGTGAAGTATGTGGTTGGACCACATGTGTCTGTGCATATAATTTGTGAATAATTTGCAAATGCTGAAGGACGCTGTGTCTTTTCCCAGATACTGGACCAAAAAGATGGGGTCTGGTGGGAAGGAGGGAGGGAGGGAAAGGAGGGAGAAAGAGGGGGGAGGGGCCAAAAGCCCTGGCATCTCAGCCACCAGTAGTCCCAACTGGGCCTCGAGGACTCGGGCTGGAGCGTGAGGCATCTGCCCACAGACCTAGTTTTTTCAGCCAAAACTGCTCTCAGGAGGAGCACGCGGGCAGCAGATCGCAGAGGAACCAGATGGCTACGATAGTTGATCCCCCTGGCTCTTCGGGCAGATATTTCAAACCCAACTCGATCTCTCACTGCCCTGTAGCCTTGGGCAAGTCACACAAATTCTCTAAACTCGGTTTCCTCATCTGTCCAGCAGCGAGACTCAATCACCCAAAGTGGGACCATCTCCAGAGTGAAAGGGAGCATCATTTATAGAAAATGAGGCCAAAATACCAGAGGATGGTTGAAATATGATAATGAAAGGAGCAGTTTCCTCAGTCTTCAGCATGGAGTAGGGCTCAGTGAGTGGTAATCCTTGCTGCGGGTCCTATTTAAAGAGAACTGATCTCTAAAGAGATGCAGGCTCCATCTTTGTCAACTGTGTCACCCAAGAGAAATTTCTGACTCTCTCAGCCTCAGTGTTTTCATCTAAAAAGTGGGATGACAATAGTAGCAAGCCATAGGGCTGCTGAAAGTTCAGCGTGGAATAATGTAAGTAAAACAACTAGCAGAACGCCCCGGCATACGGTACATACTTGGTTAACTCTTAACCATAATAATTACCGTCTAAATAGATGTAAACAATTTGATTCTGGCAGTATTTATGGATATATGTACATGGAGTTGTATAAATGTGTGCGTGTGTGTGTGTGTGCGTGTGTAAACACAGTTGACAATGATTAAGAGTGTAGACTCTGGAGCCAGACTGCCTAGGTTCAAATCCTGCCTCTGCCACCTATAGGCTGTGTGACTTTGTGCAAGTCAACTGACATCTCTGGGCCTGAGTTTCCTAATCTGTAAAATGTGATAACAATTGTACCTACCTCACAGAGATTTTGTGATGTCTGAGTAAGCTACCATATATATATAAATGCTTAAAACATATTAAGTGCTCAAACATTACACAGGAAATGCAGAAATACAGACATAAATTAGATACAGCATTATCTAATTTAACATATCAGAACCTTTTCTGAGAGTCAGTTTCAATGAAAAATAAAGAAAAAACAGCTAAGAATCTAAAACATTAGAAGGTGTAGATGTACACACTGCTGTATTTAAAGTGGATAACCAACAAGGACCTTCTGCACAGCACAGGGAACTCTGCTCAATATTCTGTAACAACCTAAATGGGAATAGAATTTGAAAAAGAATAGATACATGTATTTGTACAACTGAATCACTTTGCTATACACCTGAAACTATCACAACATTGTTAATCAACTCTACTCCAATATAAAATAAAAAGTTAAGAGAAAATTTAAAAAAAGAACAAACAGCTAAGACTCTAAAACATTGGGGCGGGGGTACCAGGAAGAAGCCGTGATGTCTTAACACACTTGGGGGGAGGGGCATCCAAAATTACCCGAACGCTAATGAAAAAAAGCAAAATAAACCTTTAAAACCATAAATCGAAGGAGGAGAGGTGTCAGGAACTGTATTTGCCTTGTAAAATTACCATGCCAGAGAAGAACACAATAAAAAAACTGAAAGACAGAAAATAGCGAAATCCCTCTAGTGAAAGACCCTGGGGAAATACAGAGAGACGGAGACAAGGAGGAAGAGGAGGGGACATTTCTACCTTAAAGGTGACGTAGTAAGACTTGGCCTCTTCTAAAAGCACCTAGAAGGTGCTCATTAAAGTGGGACCCTACAAAGAATGTGAGAAACAGATGGGATATACAATAGAATACCACTCAGCCATAGAAAAGAACGAAACTTTGCCATGTGCAGCAACAAAGATGGACTTGGAGGGCATTATGCTAAGTGAAATAAGTCAGACAAAGAGAAATCCTGTATGATATCACTGATCGGTGGAATCTAAACAATACAACAAACTAGTGAATATAACAAAAAAGAAGCAGCCTCACAGATATGGAGAGCAGACTAGGGGTTACTGGTGGGGGGAGGGGGCAATACAGGGGTAGGAGAGTGAGAGGTACAAACTCTTGGGAATAAGATAGGCTCAAGGATGTACTGTACAACACGGGGAATATAGTCAATTATTTTATAATAATTGTAAATGGAAATAACCTTTAAAATTGTATAAAAAATACATTTAAAGAATAATTAAAAAAAAAGAAACAGATGGGGGTCGGTGGGTGCACGAGTGGGCGGCTGGATTTCAAATAAATGTGGAAGCAGGTGGATGAAAGGGGACAAAGGAGGCTGCTCTCACCTTCCCAGCTGCGCCTGCTGCTTCTCAGCACACCCTCTTCTCCGGATGAGCCCCCGTAGCGCCACCTTGCTTGGTACAGGTGACCTCTGAGGCCTCTGGACCTTGTCATCTGCTTGCTTTACCCCCCAGGCATTTGCTCCTCTCTCCTCCTCCCAAAAGGTCCCAGATGAGCCAGCTGTTTGGGTCTGGAGAGGAGTTTAACCACCTCAAGTTTTACGGTTGGTTCCAATCAGTGTAATCAAAGCCCCCATGCCAGTGACTGAGTCAGGGTCCCCATGGGTCTGAGTTGCTCCAATGACTGTAGAACCCACGGTGTTTGGGGGAAGAGGACAGTCTAGAAATTTGCCTGAGACACAGCTGGAGCCCTGGTCAATCTCGCCTGAAGTCAGCCCATCAGTCAGTGGCTTATCTTTTTTCCTCTTAACAGGCTCATCTGCCAAAGCAGCATTTTAAATTTTGATTAAGCAGATTTATCATTTCTGTTTGTTTGTTTTAACATCTTTATTGGAGTATAATTGCTTTACAGTGGTGTGTTAGTTTCTGCTTTATAACAAAGTGAATCAGTTATACATATACATATGTCCCCATATCTGTTCCCTCTTGCGTCTCCCTCCCTCCCACCCTCCCTATCCCACCCTTCCAGGTGGTCACAAACCACCTAGCTGATCTCCCTGTGCTGTTTGTTTATTTTATGAGTTGTGCCTTGTGTGTCCTCCCACTCCCACTTTTTTTAATCCAAGATGAGTAAAGTCACTTGAACTAATTCTTTAACCCTCCTATGACTCGGTTTCCTCATATATAAAACGGGGAGAGTTATTATAGCACCCGCTTCATGAGTTAAGAATTCAGAGTCGAACTATATAAAGTACTTACATAGTACTCAACAATGTTTGCTGATGCTGTTGTTCTTGTTATTATTATTAGAAAATGCATAATACCTTCTTGCGCTCAGACCACCCTGGGAAAGTCCTGAGAGCAAATTCCAGATAACTAACTACAAAAAAAATGCAAGTGAACAAACACCTGTGCAATGGAAAGATCTGGTTGAGACAGAGAGAACTAAAGAATGCTCTGAATACAGAAATCAGGCCAAGTTTCTCAAACAAAACGTAAATCAGAAACAAAAGGAATTGTGACCCGAGGCAAAGCCAAAAATAAAATCTATAATTTGGCTTCTTCAACTCACAACCGCTAATTCCGTAACTGCCATTCCCACCGTACAGGGCTCAGAATTGCAAAGAAGGCACTAGAAAGGGGACTTCGACCCCATTAGCATTTAAAGAAATGTTCTTCGGCCCTGCTGAACGTTCCAGACCACTCACAGTTTGGGTGTCTTCTTTGATTAGCACTGGCAGGTGAGGGAGGGTAACTGCCACTTGCTTTAGGAAATGGCTGTGTCCCCAGCTATGTACTAATGGGTGGCTCTGTGCCAGCTTAATGCCAAATGAAAATAATATTTTACATTAACCTTTGCGGAACTCCCACAAGAGGAGGTCTTCTTCTCTTTGCTTTGCTTAAATGGTCCTGAAGACAGAGACACGGAACAGCCCCTGCACTGGCCCCCTTGTTCGGATAATCTCCTAGGACACGTGGTAGGGTGACAACTTCACTTGTCACCTTACCTCTCTGCCCACTAGGATGAATTAGGTACACCCTCCTGTGTGACCCTAAGAAGTCTTATATCCATCACTTTCCACCTGGAAGTATTGGTTCCCATGTCTATCTCCCTTCCCCAGGCCATACCCAGGAGGGCAGGGACCCCACTGAACTCATTCCTGTACCCCAGTGCGCAACACATAATCAACACTCAGTAATGCAACAAGCTGCCCGGCAACACTAGATGGATGGGTGAACGGGTAATTGGGTGAGCAGGTAGACAGACAAGTGGATGGGTAGGAAGATGGGTCGATGGGTGGACAGACCAAGGAAAACTACAAGAAGAGTGAGGTACACCAGGGAAGAGCAAAGTACTCTTTCTCCAAAGCACCCAACTCTACCAAAGCCTTACAGTCACTTCTGGAACTCCTCCAAGACAAGAGTCATAAACCTCTCTTTAACAAAAGCTACCGTTACATCACGAAAGTGGCAGAGCACTTTATTTCCCCAAAGTTCGAGGAATTCTGCTTTTGTAGAACTTACATTTTCTCTCTCAAATTGAGATTGTGTTTGTCTACGTCTATCATCTCTGTAGCTTACACGGCGCCCCACATGTGGAACTGTCTTGGGAACAAGTCACCCACGGAAGCACGTGGGGATGTGAGTTGGTTTCTAAAGGCAAGCTCGCCTGGCGATCTGACCATTTTACAATGTGTTATGTATGGAGTGAGGACCCAGGAGATGCTAAGGGCATTCACGGGTCTGTAAGGTAACATGACTGACTGTTTAATAAGGCAAACAACCAAAAAAGGGGGTGGGGTTGTCAGAGGTCCCCAGGTTCCATGACTCTCTAGGAGGACTCACAGGAGCCAGCAGAGACTCCCACATACTCACGGCTATGACGTATTACAGCCAAAGGATACCAAGTGGAATCAGCAAAGGGTAAAGGCAAGTGGGGTTAAGCCCAAGGAAACCAGGCACAAGCTTCGAGGGTCCTCTCCCAGTGGAGTCCCCCAGGACGTACCTAATTTGCCCAGCAATGAGTTGTGACAACACGGGTGACATGTGATCCACCAGGGAAGCTCTCTGGAGACTCAATGCCCAGCGTTTTTTACTGAGGACTGTCAGGTAGGCCTCCTTTGCCTAACATGTACCAAAAGTCCAGACTCCCAGAAGGAAAGAAGTGTTCAGTGTAAACTATATTGTTTGTATAAATGGGGCAGGCACAAGCAGCCACTCTTCTGGGCTTTGGGCAGGGTGAGATCCCTCCTAAAATCAAAGTTCTCAGACACGAACCAAGGGCTTCCTATGGAGAGCAGTCAGGCTCGTTAAGTCAACTTCTTCTGCAGAGGGGATACACACAAATGAATTCTGGCCGGAGCAGTCTTCTTGGGAAGTCATTCACTGATTCCAACAATGCTGCCTTTGTTCACAGCAGTTTGGGTTTTCTCTTTAGCAGTTGCCTTGGATCCCTATATGCAAAATGTTTGAAACTTCAACCCACGAAGGTGGGCCTTCTCTCCAATAACCAAGGTATAGACAAACCTTTTTGGTTCAAACCACAAATTAACAATAAAATAATAAAACTGGATCTTTCTACCTTGCTCTCCAAGCACAGAAGGCAAGGACCATCCCACCATTCATTCCTCAAACATTTATTTGGCACCTTCTGAATCCCAGAGAATTTCTTAGTTGCTAGAGACACACATACGAAAAAGAGGGCGGCAAGAGGCCCACAGCCCTGCTCACTGCTCTTCAGTACAATAAACATTTATCAGCATACACCTGGGCACCACTTCCCACAGAACATTTTGCAGAGAGCCAGCTGTATTTGTGTGGTTTTGATACCACGAGCAACCTGCTTTTATTTTCCCCTGTAAGACTGCAACTCTTTGCTTTAAAAAAAAAAAAAATCTTTTTAAAAATAAAACTAGGGCTTCCCTGGTGGCGCAGTGGTTGAGAGTCCGCCTGCCGATGCAGGGGACGCGGGTTCGTGCCCTGGTCCGGGAAGATACCACATGCCGCAGAGCGGCTGGGCCTGTGAGCCATGGCCGCTGAGCCTGCGCGTCCAGAGCCTGTGCTCCGCAACGGGGGAGGCCACAGCGGTGAGAAGCCCGCGTATCACAAAAATAAATAAATAAATAAAAAATAAAACTAGCCCCCAATGTTCCCAGTGCAGCCCAGATTTTATTTTTCCAGAGCATGGAGACAGCGCAGCCAAGTTCAGGCTCCCCTTCTCTGCTTACACTCATTTCCTAGCCAATCTCAGCCAGGCATATGGCCTTAAATGCCACCTAAGTGCTGGCAACTCCCAAATTCTATCTCCCAGCCCAACGTTGCTCTAGAACCCCAGGCTCGTGGCCACCTACCCAGCCCAGTGTCTTCACGTGGTTATCTACCTAAAAAGCATCCATAATTCCATAAGACTAACACCAAACTACTAATATCCTCTTCCAAATTGGTTACTCCTGTGATCTTCTCCATTAGAGAAAATGGAAGCCCCCCCACTCTTCCTTCTAGCTGCTCAAATGAGAAACTAGATTCACCACTGACTCCTTTGTTTCTGTTAGTTTCTGCATCCAATGTGTTGAACCAGCCTCAAAAGCACATCCAGATTCTGATTACTTCCCACCACTGTCACTACTGCAACTCTGGTCCAAGCCAGCAGCATCTCTTGACTGAATTACTGTCCTCGTTTCTTAACCAGCCTCTCTGCCTTTACCCTTGGAGCCAGAGAGTCCTTTCGAAAAGCAAGCAGGTCATCTCTCCCCTGCTGGGAAACCTCCAGCGGCTCTCTCACTCCATTTCAACTGGAGTAAAGACTCTACCTGCAATTTTCCCTGTCTGACCTCAGCTCTTAGCAAGGCCACCATGTGACCCATGCACATTGTGCCCTGAACAAGGGGAGTGGACAGAGAGGGCGCAAATCCAATCCACCCTTCTCATGAGCCCTGCACTGGGGCTTCATCTCAGAGGGTCTGTCTCTTGCTAATTTGTATAAGGCATTTGGGAGCTAGAGACAGCACTGTCTCACTCTTAATCCTCACTCAGCCTGTTCCTAGAAATCAAGGGCTGTCACAGGGAAGCACAAATCTGACTCCATAATGGATCTGTTTCTTTAACCTTTGTATTCTATTGCTTTTGCTATAAATTAAGAATGTTGCCTATACCTTGAAATATACAAGACAGCCCATTCTCAGGCTCTGACCTTTAAAGGTATAACATTTTTCCATTCATATAGAGATAAAAAGTTGCAGAACAGAGAATAACATTTGTCTTGTTGGAGGTTTATAAGAACATTGTGACCTGACCTGCCTGGACAGCTGCAAGAACAAAGGATTCCGGCACCAAGAAGTCTGCAGCAACCAGCCACACCCCCTCCCCATTTATTTAGTATAAAAAAAGCCTGAATTCTAACGCGGTAAGATGGTTCTTTGGGACACGAGTCCACCGTCTCCTCGGTCAGCTGGCTTTCTGGATAAAGCTGCTATTCCCTGCCCCAACACCTCGTCTCTCGACTCACTGGTCTGTCCTGCAGCGAGCAGTATGGGCTTAGACTTGGTAACATGGCCATGCTCTCTTCAGCCCTTTGCCTTGCTGTGCCCTCTGCCTGGGACGTTCTCTCCCTCGCCTCCCTCGGGCTCCCTCAATCGTCCCCTGATATGTCCCTGTCTAAAATGACAGCCATCATGCCCCATTTCCTTTCCCTTTCTTTTCTTCCAGTTCTAAAATGTTCCCTATGACTATGAACTTTGTTTAATGTCCATCTTTCCTCCCTAGAATTTTTTTCACTATTTTTAAAAATTTATTAAAGTGAAATGCAACATACCATAAAATTAACTGTTTTAAAGCAAGCCATCCATCCACCGCCATTTAATGCATTCAAAATGTTGCAACCGCCATCTCTATCTAGTTCCAAAACAGTTCCATCACTCCAAATAAAACCCATATATATTGGGCAGTTTTTCCCCATTCTCTCCCCAGCCCCCCACCCCCCGGAAAACCTTGGTCATGATCAACCTGGATTTTGTCTCTGTAGATTAACTACTCTCGATAGTTCATGTAAATGGAGTCCTACAATATGGGACCTTTCTAGTGTCTGACTTCTTTCACTGCCCCTCAGTAGAATTTAAGCTTATGACAACAGTCTTCGTGTTATTCACAGCAGTATTTCCTATGCTGAGGAAAAGAAACAAACAAACAAAAAAACTAGGCCAAAATAAGTGTTTGTTAGGTGAATGAATGGATGGACGGGTAGATAAATGAATGAATGAATGAGTAAATGGGTCATATCATCCAGAAGCAGAAGGAAGAAGCAAAAGCAGATTCACGCAAGGTTCCCTGGAGGAGCTGCGAGGATCAGACGTGACTGTGAAACCAAACCCAGAGGTGGCTGCACAAACTTGGCTACAGACATGCATTAGAATGGCACAGAGTCTCTGAGTCTGGCCTCCAGGACAGCCTGGAGCCTTATAAATGAATCTGGCATGTTTTCTAGATGCGGCGCCTACACGATCTTCAGCAGAAACACCTCTTTATATAATCACATATTGGACGAAGACAAGCTCTTTGAACGCTTTCCAGGAACATGGCTATATCATTATATTGAAATTATCTGTAATATGACACGTCCCCAACTATGACCTCCTTGAAAATGGGAAGAGAGCTTATTCATCTTTGAATTCTGGCCCCCAGAGCAGTGTTCAGGCCTCTGAAGCTTCTCAGGGATGCCAGCTGCCCTGCTCAGAGGGAGACAATGAGGCTCAGAGCCGACCTCAAATCTTCTCCCTTGCACTTTCAAACCAGGCGCCTCCCAGAAACACAGCTTGATCAGTAGTTTGATGCAGCAGGTAAGACCCCAGCAAGTCATAAAGAGCAAAGCCTTGGAGAGAACTTGCCTGGATACAAATCCCAGCTCTGCCACTTCCAAGCTGCGTGACCCTGGCTAAACTTCTCAACGTCTCTGTGCTCAGTGTCACCATTTGCAAAATCAGGATGACAGCCATCTGCTTCACAGGACTGTTGGGGAGGGAGTTAATCCTTATGAAGTGCTTAGAATAGGGACCAGTGCGTAGTAAGTGCTTACGTAGTAAGCGTTCGTTTTCATTACCATGTCTTAAATTTTTAAGTTCCTCCATCTCCTTACCTGGAATAAGAAGGATGAAGCCTTGCCAGAGAGTTGGGAGGAGTCAGCAAGAGAACATATGCAACCCCTCCCCTCCCCCGCCATCACAAAGGTGCTTGACACAAATAAGTGGGGGTAACCCAGATGACAAGCCTTTTTCAGTCATGTATAAATTTCATCAACCATTATTTGTTGAGTGTTTATAAACTGTGAGGGAGGCACTCTGCACAACTCTGGAATCAAACAGTCATAAATAAGACCCAGAATTTCCCCATCTCAAGGATGCTTAAGATCTGACACGAGAGATGGATGGAGTCCATAGGGCGAAGTGTGCACTGGGATTCTATTTCTTTGAGGATGCGGCAAAAGGAGCCAGTGTTTCACACACGGCTATACCGTGTGATGGTGGCCCTCAGGCTGTTCACAAATATCATTCGTCAGGCTCTGAGCACGTAAGGATGGAAGTGCTCTGCCCAGGCACGGCTACATAACTTACTCTGGCCAATGAAATAAGAACACAGGCGATGAAGAGGAAGCTTTAAGAACCAGTTGTGTGCCTTCCTCTCTCTGCCAGGATGACCAGCAATGGTCCTGATGGGATGGCCTCACCATCCTGGATCCCATGGTGAAAACAGCATGGAGTGGAGCTGTTTGACCAGCCTCGGGTGGACACACAGTATGTGGAAAACTGTGATTATTGTCTGCCTCTGAGCATCATGTAGCCTCCTGAAATGCACATGGTTAACTTGTGAGTGGACGTTGGGTAAATTCAGTGTTCAAAATAAGTGGGGAACTCGGAACTCTTCCTTATTTTAAGTGCCAGAATCCCGCAGGCTGCTCCTCCCTGAAATCAGCCAGAGGGCTACTGCATCACCAGCTGTGGTGGGGTCTGCTTTCATTCCTACTGGTATTACTGTATTTCTCACAAATAGCTCATTAAGGCAATTACCAGTCATTAGCACAGTAGCCCAAGCATCCGTACAATCACACACATTAATAAAACACAATTTAGCAGAGCGAGTAAAGGCATGGACAAACTAGGCTCCCTTGTGGGGAACTCCCGGCTTGAGCTAGAGAGAATTTCCACTACAGGAAAGCAATGCACTTCACAGAAGCCTGGTGCTGGCCTCAGCACCTTCTTAGTCATCGTTTGCATGCAATTCAGTTCAACCAACAAAACCTGAAGTCTTGAAGGATAAGGAGGGATCTGGAAGGCAGAAAAAGTTAATACGCTTTCCAAGAGAAGAAAGAATTCCCAAATCTTGGAAACACTGGAGAATATGTCAGATTTAGAGAGTGGGGAAGTGGAGATCTGGTATACTGAGGTAGGGCCCAAAGCCAGGAAGGCTGGAGCCCAACTGGGAACAGATTTATACATGTTATTAGGCTGTTCGGACTTTTTCTAGACACAATGAGGAGTAATCAAGGAGGCTTAAGCAGGGGCTGCCCTGAGCTGCTCTGGGCTTTAGAAAAACCACAGTGGCAGCACGAGAATGATGGATTAGGAGACACAGGGAGGAGGAGACCAGGCCGGCCACTAGTGCCAATACTCCAGGCCAGGGATGATGGGAACCCCGCCCAGAGCTGTGACAGATGGAGGTGAAAAACACCTGCTGGCGACATCATGAGGGAATGGACTAACAGGGCTCAACTGGACGACCTAAGCGAGGAAGGGCCAAGGAGGGGGGAAATTGGAGAGAGAGAGAGCAAGTTTCTAAGAATGACTCTGAGATGTCCACCTTGGGGACATAATGATGCCATTAAAAGAGACTTGTAGAAATGTTTTGATAGGTTTAACCTGGGTGGGCCAATGCAGAAGACAATTAACACATGTAGATATAGACCTTAAAATCTCAAGTCTAGGGCTTCCCTGGTGGCGCAGTGGTTGCGAGTCTGCCTGCCAATGCAGGGGACACAGGTTCATGCTCCGGTCCGGGAAGATCCCACATGCCGTGGAGCGGCTGGGCCCGTGAGCCATGGCCGTTGAGCCTGCGTGTCCGGAGCCTGTGCTCCGCAATGGGAGAGGCCACAACAGTGAGAGGCCCGCGTACCGCAAAAAAAAAAATCTCAAGTCTTTTCTTGGTCTTCCCTGGTGGCGCAGTGGTTAAGATTCCTCCTGCCAACGCAGGGGACATGGGTTCAAGCCCTGGTCCGGGAAGATCCCACATGCCGCCGAGTAACTAAGCCCGTGCGCCATAACTACTGAGCCTGTGCTCTAAAGCCCACGAGCCACAACTACTGAGCCCACGTGCCACAAATACTGAAGCCTGCGTGCTTAGAGCCCATGCTCCGCAACAAGAGAAGATACCACAATGAGAAGCCCATGTACCACAATGAAGAGTAGCCCCCGCTCGCCACAACTAGAGAAAGCCTGCGTGCAGCAACGAAGACCTAAGGCAGCCAAAAATAAATAAATAAATTTTTTAAAAAAGTTTTAAAAAAACCCCAAAACTCATTTCTTTTCTTACTCAAGGGCACTTAGTATCTGAAGGTCCAGGAACAAGAGGCCCCAGAGGGTCAGTTCATGAGGTCAAGGCCATGCTAAGCTCCAACAGGCTCTGAAATGTTCTGAGAATTGTGCCTGCCCTATTCTGCCTTCCTGCAGTTCCAACAGAGAAGCTCACCTGCCCATAGCTTGTGACAGGCAGTTTCGTTTTGCACAAGGCTCTTTTGGGCATGTATTGTCTTTTCCCTGTCATTACTTCCCCTAGATGTGTGCCCAAGTGATGGCTCTGCATACCACAATGTCATTTCCACCTACTTAAGTCTCCAAGGAAAACCATGATTCAAACTAGAGCCCCCCAGCGTCCAAGTTCCAGCCAGGGTGGGTTGTCACTGGTAAGACCTCAATCACACGTTCATCTTTCATCTGCCGGGTCAGGGCACACATGGTGCAGGCCTCGCCGGGCTGTCCCATCCATCTCTCAGATCCTCTGAGATGCCCGCCTTGGGATGCAGGTCCATTGCTGAGTTTTCCTTTGTGCAGAGCAATTCATTCCATTAAGCACAGTCAAACCTCAACAGCTGTCCAGGCCAATGGCATAACATGGATCAGGACATTCCTTCACAGTCTGTTCACTCATCCAACAAACACAGACTTGGGCCTGACAGCATGCCAAGCCCCATGCTAGACAATGAAGCACAGAGATGAAAAGAAAACCATTTGTCCTTCAAGGAGTTCACAGCTCCCTCAAGGAGACAAAGAAAGAAAAAGACAAATAAAATACAGGTATATTTAACGTGATTGGTTCTGCTGGCTTTCTGTTTTTTCTTCCCATTAGGTGGTCCCAAATTAGTATATAAATGCAGACTATTAGTTTAGCGTTGGTTTCAGTGGTTGTCTATAGTCCATTCAAGCAGCTATAACAAAGTACCGCAGACTGGGTGCCTTAGTTCATTTCTCATAGTCCTAGAGGCTAGGAAGTCTAAGATCAGGGTGCCACCATGGTCAGGTTCTGGTGAGAGCCCTCTTCTGGGCTTCAGACTGCCAACTTCTTATATCCTCACATGGTGAAAAGCAGGTGGTGGTGACTCTTGTAAGTACACTAATCCCATTTATGGGGGCTCCACCTTCATTTAATTATAATTATCTCCCAAAGGCCCCACCTCCTAACACCATCACTTTGGGGGTTAGGATTTCACCATATGAAATGGTGGGGGGGGCGGTGAGGACACAGACTTTCAGTCTATTGCAGTGGTGTTATCAGAAACATCTACTGCATTAAGGAGTGCCATTCTGGGCATGTACCCAGAGAAAACCATCATTCAGAAAGACACATGCACCCCAACGTTCACTGCAGCACTATGTACGATAGCCAGGTCATGGAAGCAGCCTAAATGCCCATCGACAGACAAATGGAGAAAGAAGATGTGGTACATATATCCAATGGAATATTACTCAGCCGTAAAAAGGAACGAAATTGGGTCATTTGTAGAGACGTGGATAGATCTAGAGACTGTCATACAGAGTGAAGTCAGTCAGAAAGAGAAAAACAAATACCGTATATTAACGCGTGTATGTGGAACCTAGAAAAATGGTACAGACGAACTGGTTTGCAGGGCAGAAATAGAGACAGAGACGTAGAGAACAAACGTATGGACACCAAGGGGAGATTGGGATTGACATGTATACACTGATGTGTATAAAACTGATGACTAAGAACCTGCTGTATAAAAAAATAAATTAAATTAAATTAAAATATTAAAAAAAAAGGAAGTGCCATTCTAAGAAGCAACAGGATGTCAAGCTTGTAGAAACATACCAGTGTCACATAGATTCTTTTGTTTGCCTTGTGACAGTCAAGTATCCCACGACCAGAAACAGAACAGGGTACCAATACTGTCCCCCCCAACACGTCTCAGTGGAAGACAGGTGTGTCTAGTACGTAGGATCCCCTCTGCCTAACAGACCGGGGGATTCATGAAACAGGATTGAGAATGGTGAGCGCTCATCTTCGGAGGTGGTGATGTGCTGCTGGTCCCATTTGGACACAACCATCGGGAAACCCTCCACTTCTGGCTATCTTGGCTCTCAGCTCGGATGACAACGCACTGCCTCACGATGCTCCATCTTTTCTGCTCAGAGATGTCGTGGGGAAACTCATTTTCACTATGAACACAGGAAGCCCAGGCACTCTTGACCACCACACTCTTCCCGTCTTGATGGACAGTTCCATCTCTTACATTCTGCAATGCTCCCAACTTTACAGCCCTTACTGGAGAATCTTTAGATTAAAACAACTGTCACATTAGAACAAGTCCATGAACACTGAACAGGGAGGGCAACAATTATTTACTGAGTGTTTAAATCGTGCCAGATATAATCCACACTCTTGCAACAAGCTTAGAAGTTAACGATTTGTTTTTCCCATTTTAAGGAAAAAATGTAAGAGACCATCACTAGGGTTAAGTTACTGATCATAATGTGGGGTGGGCAAGAAGACGCTTTGAGGCCAAGATTTTAAGTCAGGTCTGTCTGATCGCCAAAATTAATATCCCTTCCGTGACTCTCACTCAATCATCTCAAATTCCAGAATGCTCTCCTGAAAAGGCTAGTCTGGTGGACTGTCACCCTCCTCTAAGCATCTCTACTACTCAGGTCATCCTCCCCAACCTGACCTCATCCACCACGGTATGTCCCTGGAGCTAAGACACCAGGTGTATGTCAGGCCAGCAAATGACACTTTTCCAATAGTCTCCAATGGGGCCAATACTGCATCTGGTTCTTGACAAACCCATGACAATGACAGTGACTGTAATGGTTAATTTCATGTGTCAACTTGGCCTAGAGTCCACAGTTATTCATCAAACACTAATCTTGGTGTTGCTGTGAAGGTATTTTGTATATAGATGTGGGTAACGTCTACAGTCAGATAACTTTAAGTAAAAGAGAGGAACCTCAATAATGTGAGTGGGCCTCATCCAATCAGTTGAAGGCTTTCAGAGCAAAACCTGAGGTTTCCCAGAGAAGAAGAAATTCTGCCCCCAGATTACAGCAGTCAATCCTGCCTGAGGTCCCAGCCTGCCGGCTGCCCCACAGATTTCAAACTTGCCTGCCCCAACAATCATGTAAGCCGATCCCTTAAAATAAAGCCTCTAGGAATATGTGTTATCTATATCTATCTATATCTATATCTCCCATTGGTCTGTTTCTCTGGAGAACACTGAATGATACAGCGAACACCATATGCATAACATAATTTTGTGTAAACTGTTCATCTGTGTAAGACTGCCTTTCCTACTGCCTCTCTTCCTGTAGCCAAATAACGTGTCCAAGGAACACACTGACGTTAATGATGACCATGATTTAGACTCAGACCTTCACACTCAAGATGGTATGCTGCTTTCCCCAAGATACACGGTCCCCCAAAAGTCACCTCAATCCCTAATGAGAACACCAAGGAAAGGAGATTTAACGATTTGCCACTGGCTACACTCTGAGCAAAGCCCAAGGGAGATGGGCGCCCACAGCCTAGCCACAGCCTCTTGGCGGGGGACGTGCAGTCTGGTGGCTGGAGTCTAACATGTTCAGTATCTCCCAGAACAGTAAGGAGACCAGGGTGGAACCAAGGAAGGGGCCAGCCAAGGCGAGGGTTTCCCTTGGTCCTTATCCCCTTGGCTAAGCCCTTGGCCCCCCTCGTCTGCTCCCTTATCAAGCTGTCCAGCTGTTCAGTATGAATGCCAAACTCGCTGTTCTTCATCCATTCACTGGAAGCCTTCATGTAAACCTCATTAACGGGCACAGTAATTGCTCTGTGAATATTGCCCATTTTCCAATTATGTTCCTTTCCTCATGCCGGGCGAATCTGCCACCAGAGAGAAAGCACTGTGCGGCCTTCGTCTGTTCTCGGACAAGTGGATGAGCGATTGGCTTTGGACAGCGGCTTCTACGATCGCACAACAGAACCCTCTGCATCCAAGACCCAATCTTGGGAACTGAAGGATGTGCAGAGTGCAGGCACCTGTCCGTCAACCCAGCCCAGGGACCCACACACTTGGGGCTGCAACTTCAGGGAAGAGGCTGGCTGGCTGTGAAAAATCAAGTCTCGACGCAGAGTTGCAGCGAGGATCTGAGTTCCTTCTCTGCCTTTCCCACGAGGGACGGCGCTGGAAGGTGTGTGTGTTCACATCCACACCGCTGCCCTGCGAGTCCAGCATCTGCAGAGGACGGGGAGGGTTCGCCTTAGGGAGGCGCTTCAGGAGGAAGGAATGCAGCTGCTGAACCATGTGCAGGCCGTCATGAGCACTTCTTCCGAGACCATCAACTGCTCACCACCTCCCCCAAAACGGGCAACGCTCCTGAGTCCAATTATCTCCAAAGTTTTCCTCTTTTGCATTCAATTTGCTCATTAAATGAGCACACAAAGGCATGGCCTGGCATTTGGACGCCTGCACTGTTTTCACAAACATAAAGTGTCTAAGACATGGAAACTCAAGGCCTGACTCAGAGAGCACCCCGCTGTGTGGCCTGTGTCGGAAAGAAATGAGGAGTGAAAACCCATCTTGGAGCAGTGCGGGGCAGCATCCCGATTCTCCTGCCCGGCTTAATCCTCAAGAGGTAGTTTGGCTTTGAGAGAGAAAGAGAGAGAACATATGTAAATATAAATAAATTGAGAGATGGATGGCTAATTGATAGGTAGATAAATAGATGATAGATAGATAAAACATACATAAATACAAATAGAGACGGATGACTCGTAGGTAGATAGATAGATGATTGATAGGTAGATAGATAAAACATATACAGATGTAAGTAAATAGAGATGGGTGGCTGGTAGCTAGATGGATGGATGGATAGATCGATTGATCGATAGATAAAACATACATAAATATAAATAAATAGATTGATGATAGACAGATAGATAAGATAGATAGATAGATAGATAGATATGTTGGGGGGCCAAGATTCTAAGTCAGGTCTGTCTGGCCTCCAAAATTAATATCCCCTCCATGACACTCACTCAATCATCTCAAATTCCAGAATGCTCTCCTGGAAAGGCTAGTCTGATGGACTGTCACCCACCTCTAAGTGCCTCAATCTCTCAAGTCATCCTACCCAACCTGTCCTCACTCACCACAACCTGTCCCTAAAGCTAAGACACTGGGTGAATGTCATATGTGTGTGTGCGCGCACACACACACACACAGTGTCAAATACATACACTCGAGCCTCAGCAGTTTCCCCTCTGCCAGCCACACAAGTGTCCCGGCACCTGCCTCCAGCCCTGCCCTGTGCAGGCCCATTCCCACCACTGGCCTGTGCAGGTACTGATGTCCCTGCTCGGAACTCACTCAGGTTTAAAGTCCTCATGTATCACATACTGTTGTAAGCCCCTGGCATGTACAAATTCATTTACTGCTCAAAACAGTCCTCCTGTCTCTCATGCCATGATGACAGTCTTGCCATCTCCATTTGACAGCCACAGAGAGACAGTGAATACCTTGCCCAAGGTCTCCCCGCCAGAAGGGGGCTGCTGGGCTCTGGAGTTCAAGCTCATGAGCCCTGCGCTGGACCATGTCTCAGACTCTGCCGGTGTCACTCCTTACGGAGGGCTCTCCTGACGGCCCCCTTCCTCTCCTTCACCCAGAGCCAAGGCGCTCCACAGCCCTGAGTGTTCAGGGGCCTTTCTCAGGCGCTACCATTCCTCCCTGCACCTGCTCACCTCCCACCTGTCTCCTCTCTCTAGACCGGGAGACGCCGGGGCAGACCCCAGAGCCTCCATGGCTGGGTCCCCAGCATGGCATCCAGCAAACCCAACCCCCAGAGCAGCAGCCCCTTCAGGTGGTCGCAGGGCCACCAAGTCCACACGTGAGAGATCACAGAAGGGAACACAGCAAAAACACAGAGGGCGGAGCTGCTGGAGCCGGACGCAGCCTCCTAAATGAACTGGGGGCAGGAAAAACCTGCTGGCTAAATGGCTGCCTAGTAGATGTGCCCTCCCATCGTAGCCGGGCTCCCCCATGAATTAGCAGGCAGTGGCACACCTTCCACTGGCAAAAGTCTTCACTGGCATTTTTATTACTTATGCCTTACAACTTCCGCTAGGTCAATATTATTGAGGGGGTCAGCAGTAAGACAGGACAAAATCATCAGCCACGTCTGACACATGGGGAAGCTGAAGGAGGGAGGGAGGAAACAACAAGAACAGGGGCAGCAAGAATGGGGTAGGTGGTCAAAGGGCCTTTACAGGTTTAGACTCCAGTTCCACAGCTAATCTGACCTTGGACAGTTCACACCTATAAAAATGGGGATATTGCTACACCTACTCATGCAGGCACAAATATTCAAATCTCCCTATGACACAAGGGCCAGTTCATAATAGTTGAATAAATGGCATTTCCCCTCCTACTCAAGGTGGGGCACAAGGGAGCGAGGGGCTCAGGATTCCAATGTGGCGGCCCCCAGGCTCAGGGTCAGAGTACGGTTTAAAAAACTTTGTTCGTAGCACAGGGAGATCAGCTCGGTGCTTTGTGACCGCCTGGAGGGGTGGGATAGGGAGGGTGGGAGGGACCTTAGACAGCCAGGGCATTTTAATGCAAAAAATGGGAGAAGGTTTTTCAGTTAAAAAAAAAAAAAAAGACAACAACAACAAAAAAACACAGGTGGTATATTTGGGTGCCCTCACTGGTTCACAATATTTACTGAGCTTCATTACGTGCCAGGTACTAGTAAGAAAAAAAAGGGGGGGGGTGTCTACTGTTTCCTCATGTCTCTCAATATCCAAACAGTCTACCCACATCCTCTTAGCAAGTTTTGAGACGTCCGCCCACCACGCCTCTTTCAATTCCTGCTCTGCACAGGCTGGTTCAAGCCTCTGCCCTCATGACAGATGCTGGTCCCCCAGAGTCACGGGCAGCTCCTTCTGCCTCATCGGGACTCGGCTTGCCGTCATCTCCCAGAGAAGGCTGCACAGACCTTCCCCTGCAGCGTGCCCCCCATGGGTCACTCTCCACCACACCCCTGTCTTCAGTTTATTCCAGGCACGCCACCGGGACAGAGACCCTGTCAACTCATTCATGAGTATCTCTCCAGAGCCTGATAAACTGTAGTTGTGCAGTAAATATTTTCTGAATGAATAATAAGGAAAGGGAAGGAGGAGAGGGGAAGAAAGTGGGTGGGTGGGGGGGAATCCACTCAGGGCGGCTGCACTAGATTGTAACTGACTATAGGGTAGGCAGGCAGGTAGGCAGATGGTCCTAGAGAAAAGCCTTGCTCGATGGAGGTGCTCATAAATATCTGTAGAAGCCTGCCTCGCCCCCTGCATGTATTAATCGTGATCCTTCCACTTCTTAAGGGTAGCAGCTCTGTGTCCTACCCTCCTGTGCCCTGTGGACCTGAGCAGATGGTACACAGCAAATACTCACTGGATAACAAAAACAAAGAGGATCCGCCCATGCTTTTTTGTTTATTTTTAAACGGATGAGACACCCGAGGACACCAGCCAGCCCAGTAACTTGTCAAAGGCTCACAGAATTCAGTGGATGAGAATCCAGGTCATCCCAACTTCGAGGGCTTTGTTTTCTGTGAGCTCCCTGGGATGGCTAAATGACTTATTAGTCCCTCAACCACTCCCCAGGAGGGCATCCTCTCTACAACCGGATTCCAGCTAAGGCTGCAGGTTGCTCCTCATTCCTACTTCCCATTGCCATCCTAAGAACTGGTGCTGTAAATATCTGGGCACACGGTACATGCTCAATAAATACGTGTTGATGGACTGATTTATCCCCACGTTCCAAAGCAACTTCAAAGACCACCAGTTTGAAGAAAACTGGACTCATCGATTTCACCAGCAGCCTCATCCCAGATGGCAAGCAACCTGAAAGTTCACACAGGCCCCCGTGGTCTTTGTAATCCAAAGGTATTGATCACAACAGCCAATTTCTGTCAGGTCCATCATCACATCACATTTTATCTCCTCCCAGTGGTATGCGAGCTCAAAGCCCACCATTGGTTTAATATTCTATAATATGCATGGCAGGGCTAAACAAAAATTAAGGTACTCCACATATACACATGCTCGAGATGACGTTTTTTGAAGTTCAGGCTTTCTGGCCACAAGTTCTGTATCCCTCTGCCGTCCTCTAAGAAATCTCAGGTTCCCACCCCAACCCCCCACTTTTCAATTATATCGCCATCCAGGGCAACTCTAGCAGGCCTGTGGCTATTCATCCACACCACTGGTTTACCATGTCATTTATTTTCCTGATACCAACAACCTTCCCCACCACGTCTCCTTAGTACCAGCTCCTGGCCCTGGACAACCTCTAGAAGTTGACTCAAGTATCTTAACTTCAAACACCCCTCCTTTGTTTACTACTTACTCACGTCATTAAATACCTAATCCAACCAAATCCACTCCAATTAACCCACACAGCCCCCTAACCAGCCTCTAATTTCCCATGAGGGGTGGTGGGGGAAGATAGACCTGAATGTGAATCTTACCTTCCCTATAAATAATCTATGTGCCCTTAAGGAAGATTGCTAGTTTCTCAGAAATTCAGTTTCTTCACCTATAAATTGGGCCCTTTGTGGAAAGTGGCAACTGTCCACCAAACCCTGGGCAGGGTGAGACATTCCCCAGCCTCCACGCAGTGAGGGGTGACCATGTGACAAAGTTCTAACCGGTGGGACGCAAGCAGCAGTGATGTGGGTCCCACCCTCACTGCTCACGCCCCTGCCCTCTGCTGTCTGGACACACGTGTCCAGAGTTTAGAAATCGCATGTGGACGCTGAGTTTCCTGCAGCCTGAGTCCTGTGTGGAGCAGAGACACCCCACTCCTTTATTCTCCCCAACATACTCATTCTGAGAGGGGGAAACAAACATCTTGGGTCATTAGACATTCTTCGGTCTACTCAGCCGGCTCTACCTTAGGCACCATTCTTCTAGCTTGACAGGATGGTTATGATAATTAAACAATGAAAATGAGGACTGGGCACAGACCCTGGCAATATGACAGATATTTGATTAATATATTTCCTTCCCCCTTTACTTTCTCCTGTAGTTTCTTTTTTTTTTTTTTTGCGGTACGCGGGCCTCTCACTGTTGTGGCCTCTCCGGTTGCAGAGCACAGGCTCCGGACGCGCAGGCTCAGCGGCCATGGCTCACGGGCCCAGCCGCTCTGCGGCACGTGGGATCCTCCTGGACCGGGGCACGGACCCGCGTCCCCTGCATCGGCAGGCGGACTCTCAACCACTGCGCCACCAGGGAAGCCCATCTCCTATAGCATTTTGCCCCAACTCTTTAAAGGAGAATAGAAGTTACCAGATATTAACTTCCCCACTACGGTAAGTTTATCCATATTCATCACTAGTTTTTAATTATTAGTAATTAATAATTACTAACAGCCAGCATTTACATGTCAAACTTTAAGTGCCTTACATGCATGGTTTCATTTCATCCTTACAATAACCTTATGAGGTAGGTATAATTAGTATTCCCGTAGTATAGGAATCTAAGGCTCGGGCGTTAAGAATTCTGCCCAAGGTCAAAAAGCTAATATAGAACCAGTGCCTGACTCCAAAGCTGATGTTCTCATCCTATTGAAAACAGGATGATCTTTTCTGTCAAACCTGGTCTTTCTCCTCATCCACTATGCCACCCGCCTAGTTGCCAGGAATGTGTAGGTCCTCCCCGACTCTCCCTGCTGCTTTATCCCCCGTGCTTGACAGCCGCAATGCCACCCTTAGTAATAACATCATCCCACTGCTACTGTCTGAATTCAGCCCCTTCTCATTCACACTCACTCAAGGTCTCGACTGGCCTCGTCACCTCCATACTTGCCCCTTGCAGTCCTTCTCCAGGCTGCTGCTCCAGATGCACGCTGTCTAAAACCCACACCTCTGCTGAAAAGCTTCATGGGATGCACCCTCCTTTGCGCTGAGGTCCATGGTAGCTGACACCCACACTGACATGATAAATGTACTTGTCAGTTTCACTGCTCTGGACTGTACGCTCCTTAGAGGCAGGAGCCCTTCTCCATCATCACTACACCTACGCCAGGCTCTCCCTCAGTCACTGGGAACACAACGGTGAAGAGAACAAACAAAAATCTCTGTCCTCCTGAGAGCCTCCTCTGGGTTAGGGATCTCTAATTGCTTCGTATTGGCCAGCAGGCACCGTGACAAGAACACAGACTGGAATAAAAAAGAAGCCTAGCTTTGTATACAAACACTGCCACTTACCACGTAGGCGGGACAAAGTTGGCGGTCTTCTCCGAGTCTCAATCTCTTCATGGCAAAGTGGAAAAAACAGCAGCTACTGAGGGCTATTATTGGCTTACATGAGACGATGTACCCAGAGTAGGCTTGGAACAGTGGCCGGCACACAGTAGGTACCTCCTAGTTTATTTCCCCATCTCGGAATTTCAAACTCCCAAAGTGCAGGGCAGGGCAGGGCTGTGGGAGGGGAAGGATACGTGACACTTCTCTTTTTTCCCTGCCATGCCTTGGGGGTAAAAACTAGCTGACAAATGTTTGTTTGACTGTTAGGTAGTGAAGATCTCCAGGAAGTGAGCCAAAGATATTTAAGAAGATTTCTTTCCAACCACCTGCATAAAGGATGCCTAAGAGCATGTGAGGAGAACAGAGCAGAGATAACAGACGAGACTACTCAAAATGATGCCACGTATCCTCCCTGACCCCAACCAGTGACCTTCTGTTTGCTGAAGCCCATATTTCTCCTAGCAGAAAGATGTGTGTGTGTGCGTGTGTACGTACACATATGTGCTTATACCAAAGTGGCTCAACTGCAACACATTACTGGAAATGCTCAACAATCATGAGCACGATGAACAAGAAAAAAAGAAGTGAGATCAAGGGAGTGAGACTGAAGTCTGCCCAAGTGATCAAGCCGGATGATCAAGTCTACACAGGAAGGAAACGGAAAACTGTAAACCGCAATGCCCCGACTCCCCAGGTACCATTTCAGTGACTTCTTTAGGTGACAAAAGTGTCACTGTTTTTATTGCTAAAACGTTTAGTTTTAACTAAGCAAAAAGACACTTCCCTGATCTTATAATCAATATAATAAATATACGCTAAATTTTTCTCAATGATCCCAGTTAATCACGTATCCCCGACCCTGGCACATTGCCTGGCAAAGAAACTGTGCAGCACTAAATTTTACTCAAGCTGCAACAGCATTAGGTGTGCCCTTGGGAGCTACAAAGGGGTCCAGGCGATCAGCCCTACGCAGTAGATCTACTGATCTGATAGTTGGTGGACACGTCTTTCCTATACTTCTCCTAGAGGTCAGACCCACTTGTCACTCGTGTTTCTGGCCAGCTTCTCAAGCTCTTCTTTCAAGGGCACTTTTGTTATATCCTCTAGCTTAAGAATTCAAACATGAAGCCGATTGGAATAGTGTAGGGGTCCTTGAGGCTGTCAGGAATCCGCTGGTTCCTCTTCTCGCCGTCATGGGTAAACCTCATCTTCCCCAGTTCCTGGAAGTGAACAGTGCCTGGGTGACTAGCTCTGGCCAAAGAACTGTGAGCAACAGCCTTCAAGAACCAGAACATGACTCCCCAGGTTCCCACTTCCTTTGGCCACTGTGAGCTCTGACATGCCAGGTGGTGGGACCCGCCTGGGTCCCAGAGTGTAACATGGGGCAAGACCCCTCTCTCCACATACACACATACCAACCGTAGATGAATGCATTACCTGAGTCGGAAGTAAATCTTTGTTATTTAAACCACAGAGATTTGGGGGTTGCTCATATAAGTAGCATAACCTAATCCATCCTGATAAATATAAATGGTGTATTGAAAAAGAATAACAAGTTTATGAGTCATCTGCCAAGAGGCCCTCCGATGAGAAAACCGCATAAGCTTATATTCAGGCCATGACACACACCTTGGCTGCCGAGGGCTGTGTGTGTGTGTGTGTGTGTGTGTGTGTGTGTGTGTGTGTGTGTGTATGTCTGTGTGTCTGTGTGTCTGTGTGTAAATACATCCACAGAACCAGAGGGCACCTGTCATTGTTGCTTCCTTGCAGTGGGGTCCACTAGGAGCTGTAAGCTGCCCAAGGACCCAAGGACAGAGACCATGTCTTTTCCTCCTGTCTTCCCAGACCCTAATACACTGCCAGGGATAGAGTAGAGGTCAGTACATATTCATCTAAGTTAGCGATCTTGCTAGGTATCAGGAAGGAGAAAATAATTATAGTAACTTGCCCAAGTTTTCATGAAACTTGTAACTAGAAAAGGAATTAGGCCCAGCCATCCTTATACAAGAGCAGAGCTCTACCTACCGCCCCCGATGAAATGGGGTGCCCCATATTCTTGCCCTCCATGTGAGGACAGAGCCAATGACTCATGCCCACCCACAATGTGATTGTGGACGATGCGTCTGCACGCGGCCAACAGCACCCTCTATGCTGTACCTTCTCCTTTGATGGGAAGGAATTTCCCAGCCAGGCCCATTGGTGGGTACAGCTCCTTCTGCTGCCCTTTGGGGTCAAGATGTCCTTGCTCAAAATGAGTCACCTGTACTGTTTCAAGGGCAGATCTTGGTACAAGACTTTAAGGTTACCCCAGGGTACATACACCACAGCCCATGTCACTGCATTCTTCTTAGGTACTTCACTTCCCTGATTACCCTATCTAATCCTTACAACAGTCTTATAAGGTATATATTATGACCCTCATTTTACAGATGAGAAAATGACAGAACCAAAAGTTCACATCACATGTTCCCATTAGACACACAGTCCCCTGAATCTTGCTAACATTTTATTGACTGATGCTTCCTAGTTACATCTGTTCCTCTGAGTCTGTGACTTATCTGTTCACCTATGTATCCCTTTCACCTATAAACATGTATTGAGGGTCTGAGGCACTCCTATCCCCATTTTACACAAGAGCTTTAAATTTAACTAGTAGAGGACTTCCCTGGTGGCACAGTGGTTGAGAATCTGCCTGCCAATGCAGGGGTCACGGGTTCGAGCCCTGGTCCGGGAAGATCTCACATGCCGCGGAACAACTAAGCCCATGCGCCGCAACTACTGAGCCTGTGTGCCACAACTACTGAAGCCCGCGCACCTAGAGCCCGTGCTCCCCAAGAAGAGAAGCCACCGCAGTGGGAAGCCCACGCACCGCAACTAGGAGTAGCACCCACTCGCCGCAACTAGAGAAAGCCCGCGTGCAGCAAAAAAGACCCAACGCAGCCGTAAGTAAATAAATAAATAAATAAATAAATAAATTTATAAAAAGAAAAATTTAACTAGTAGAGGATGGTTCCCGAATTTAAAGGTTTGACCAATTATAAACTCTAAACACTTTCTACTAATAATAGCACCTACCTCATAGGGTTGTAATGAGAATTAAATGACTTAATAGAGGAAAAAGGGTAACAAGCAGTGCCTGGCACACAGTACGGCCTCAATAAACGTTAACTGGTCATAAACTTCAATATAGTGACAGCCATCGTCCACCAGAGCATCTCAGCATAGTCTGGAGGGCGAGGGTGGAAAGATGGGCAGCAAGGATCAGTCTAATGTCCCATTCATTCTACTAACGCTCATCCCAGAGGTAACAGCTTGGACCTTTTCTTTCTTACACACAAGATGGGGAAATGGATCAGGTTGTCTCCAAGAACCAGTCTTAAAAATGCTCTGATTTGTGATTCTAGTGGTTGACCAATAAATGAGTAACTTAATAACTAAGCATCCCAGACAATTATCTAAGTCCACCCTACAGAGAACACTGGCCTTTACTACACAAAACCATGGAGGGGCCCCAAATGCCACTTTGAAGGAAAAACTTCATAAAGGAACATTCCAGAGGCCAGTTTGCTCATTTCAGAATGGGGATATTTATCAAGTCTCCAGATACGGGAGGGGGACAGAGAGGGAGGACAAAGTTTTGGTCCTAGTTTTTCCCACTGCCTGTCAACCCTGACTCCAAAAGGGACTGGATGCTGCTAAACTCCCAAGCCGAAATTAGTGAGAACAGAAGAGCAGGTGTGGGCGTGCGGCAGCATCATGATGGGGAGGAAGCAGCTGAGAATTCGAGACAGAAACTGCCACTCATGGGGGAGAAGGCAGAGCGGGGAGGTTCAGGAAATCGTCAGAACCGAGCTGGGAAGGGACATTGCTGAGGACATAAACTCCGCCTGTCCCACACCCTGATGCCAACGACAGGCAGACCTGCCGTCCAGGACACATTTTAAACACAGACACAGCCATTTCTCTTCTTTTCTACAGCATCTTTTTTTTTTTTTTTTTTTAATTGCGGTAACATTCCCTATATCTGCTGTAACACGAACTTGGTGGTTTAAAAGAACAGAAACATTCTCTCACAGCTTGAGAGGCCAGAAGTCCAAAATCGCGGTGTCACAGGGCTGTGCTGGCTCCAGGGGAGGATCTGCTCCCTGCCCCATCGCAGCTTCTGGTGGCTGCCAGCATCCCATGACTTGGGCCTGCAAGGCTCCAATCTCTGCCTCTGGTCACCTCGCCTTCCCTTCTTTGGGGTGTGAGAATCTCCCTCTGCCTTCCTCTCCCAAGGACACATGTGACTGCATTTAGGGCCCACCCCTCTCCCATCATCCAGAATTATCGCCAATGGGCTTTTCCCTACCTTCAAATAAGGTAACATTTACAGGTTCCAGGGATTAGGACCTGATATCTTTGGAGGACATTTTTCATCCTGCTACAGTTCTCTTCTTACCTAATCTTAGGAAAATCAAATATGTAACCTTTCAAAACAAATGAGTAAGAGTCACCGAGCTAAAACATCCAAGCTGGAAGTAGCCTTGGAAATCAGCTAATTCCTGTTTCCTCCAACTGAAAAGAGGAAGCCAGAAGTGAAAGTGACTTGCTGGGATTCCCCAGAAGATCCACCCTAGCACACAAGAGCTATTTCAATCCATGGCTTCTCCTAGGACATTTAAGAATTCCTTGAAAATAGTAATCTATGACCTTCTTCTCCCTCCCCACCCAGAAAAATCCATCATGTATAAAACTTGGGACCCATCTACTGCATAAAATGAGCCACATCTCTACAAAGGGATATCATTTACCAAAAAACAACCTCTGAGTTAGCCCAGCAGACTGGAGATAAAAAAGTCCAAGCGTTCTGGCCTGGGTTCATACCTGGACAATGTGAACTCAAACCTGTCACACAGTGGCTGATACAGAGACCACGGGAGGTGGCTGATGAGAGGAAGGATGAGATCGGGGCTGCTCATGGAGAAGGTAAGCTGGCATCGTGGTGCACCGCTGCTTGGAGCAGCAAGAATGAGCCATGGACACTGCAAAGGAGGCGCTTATCTCCCTCCCTGGATCTCAAATGTTAGGGAGCATCGCGACCATCTGGATAGCTGTTGCTGAAACACAGTAAGTCCCCTACATACGAACGAGTTCCATTTCAAGAGCGTGTTAAGTCCAATTTGTTCGTTAAGTCCAACAAAGTGAGCCTAGGTACCCAACTAACACAATTGGCTATGGCGTACTGGACTGTAATAGGTTTATAATACTTTTCACACAAATAATACATAAAAAACAAACACAAGAAATAAAGAAAACATTTTTAATCTTACAGGACAGTACCTTGACAACTACAGTAGTACCAGCTACATCACCGCTGCTTTTACACTTGATTCCAGACATCCTGGGCTTGAAATAAAGATACTGTGCTCCTGTGCTCTATACAGAACTGTAAAGTACACAAAAGCACAACCACTTGTAGAGGATGCACACATGTGACAATGTACGCCAGACACGTGAACTAACTTATGTGACTGGACATGTGAACGCACGTTCACATCTTCGAAAATTCGCAACTTGAAGGTTTGTATGTAGGGGACTTAGAGTTGTTTTAGAAAAAGATTCTTAACAGCCTCTCAGAGAAAGTAGCAAGTGATCACAGCACCGAATGAAGTGAGGTGAATGAAATCTGTAGAGATTTCTGGGCCCCATCCCTAGAGTTTCAGCTTCTGTAGATCCCGGGTGGGGCCCAAGAACGTGCGTTTCTAACAAGTTCCCGGGTGCTGGTGAAGCTGAGAGCAAAACCTTGAGAGCCACTATTCTCTGGAGGACCTGGGGGGCAAAGGGTGGGGAGGGAGGAGAAAAGCGGTAGAAATGGGACCAAAGGGATGGATATCAGAGACAGTCCTGGGAGAATTCCTGAGATTCTGTGGGATCGGAAGACATGGGATGGCAGAAAGGGACAAAGATGGTCCTCGCAGATAGAGGGAGCGGAGGAGGGAAGATGAAGAATTCTTTCTGTATTTGACATACTGAGTATAAAGCTGCCGGTAGGACAAGTGGGAAAATACATCCACGCCCCAAGGGGGTGAGTTCAAAAATGAGAAAAAGCCACATTACCCGTAGGCGACCTGCCTTTGAAGGGCAGGAAGGGACTGGATGGGAGAGCTCAAAGGGCAAGCTGGATCCCAGGAGAGCCCTCTTCCAGAAGTGCAGAGAGGAGGCCTGCACCTCTGAAGGAGATGTCAGTGTGATGAGATCAGCAAGTGAGTTCAGGAAGGGTGAGGACGGCAGAAACATGTTTAGATGTGACGACCAGGTCGCCCACGGCACATACAGCAGCTTGTGGGACGGAAGCCAGACACCGGTGGCCAAGCTGAGAAAGTCAATGCCTTCTCCATAAGCCCTTCTTTGGAGCCTGGTGATGAAGGAGATGGAGAGGATGCTGGGTTGAGAGAGGAAGGCTCTCCACTCTCTGCGGTGGTGAAGGCCATCTGAAGAGAGACGGAGGAGGTAAGCAAGAGCCACGAATCAGTAGAGCAAGGCAACGGTAACTCCGGGAGTGCCTTCAGTGCCAGCACCCAGTATCCCAGGGGTTTCCCAAAAGGAGTATATGCGTTTCTAAATCCCCAGTTGCTAAAGCAGTGCTTGGCACCTACGGCATCCTTAGTAAAGGATCACTGAATGAATGAACAAATGAGAACATGTAATAATATTAGAATGAGAGAAAGAAAAGGATTCTTTGCACGTGAAATGGGTGTGTAACCCTCCCCACCCCGTACTCAGCCACCAAAGCCTTCTTGCTAATCACACTCCACCTCAAGACCCTGCCCTTGCCCTCTCTCTGGAATGCTCTTCCCCACTTATCTAGGTGACCTGCTTCACTTCACTCGGTGCTGTGATCACTTGCTACTTTCTCTGAGAGGCTGTTAAGAATCTCTTTTTCTAAAAGAGCATCCCACCCATCGCTCATGGACTGATCACCATCTGACCCCCTTGTACAGTAACCTGCTGTATCTTCCCTTCTCGGCCCCTCACTTGTTTCTTTGTTTACTAGAATATAAGATCCATTGGAGCAGGGCCTTGGCTTTGTTCATTCCTGTATCCCCAGTGCCTGATGTTGTGGCCGGCACATAGTAGGTGCTCAGTCAATATTTATTAAATGAGTGAATCCACTACCTTACCTCTCTGGAATTCTCCCAGCCTTGGTAGTCCCTTTAAGGCCTCCTGGAGGAATGTATTTGAACAGTAGAAGTTAGGGGGAGTGCTGAGGAATAACACCCCCCCCCCCCCGCACCTGAGCTGCAATCAGATGAAAACTGATGATTGGCAGAAAAATCCAGCCACCATCTGGCTGTTCAAGGACCCCTCCCGGGTGCTGACAGCATTGTCATTCAAGATAATGAAGATGAAAACAAACAGTGATCCAGGGGGACAGGTTCCCAGGAGACGGCCTGGCTGGACTTTACTCCTTCCGAGCCAGGAGCCACTGAGCTTCCAAGCATCCTGAGACGAAAACACCCTTCCCTGACGGTGAAGGCAGGAGGAGGGCAAGGTCCCCGCTTGGGAGATTATAGGTGACTTGCCCCAGGAAAAGATGAGATGGAGAAATTCTAAGCAAAAGTGCTTAGGCAAGATAATGGCGTGGGTCATGAGGAATGGTATCGCCATGACACATAACAAGCCATTTGCCCATCTGTCAACGGGGTCCTTCCAGCTGGGAGCCAACTGTGCTTTCAGCTCATTTATTAAAGCAGCGGTAGTGTACGTTCTCAGCCTCAAGGTTTGAGACCCATGGCCATGCTGTCTTCAAGGGACCCTCCATCTCTGAAGTACAGAAAGAGGTTGTCCAGCTTAATCTATTGCCATGAGCAAGTGCTGAGCACATTCGATTAGAACACAAAACTTCGGGGAGCTCAGGGGAGGAGCGGAAACCAACGCCAACAGATGCCAAGGCGAAGGGAGCTGGCGGCTGTAGTCCCTCCTTCTTCCCAGCTCAGGGGTAGGGAAGCCATCAGGGACGCATTTCCTCCGTGAGAGTCAGGAATGGTGCACACTATGTCAGGTGGCCCGGTTCTGAATCCCACATCTGCCGATGACTGTGGATGACTCACTTAACACCTCTGTGCTCAGTCTCCTCAAAGGTAAAATGAGGATCACAGCAAGTTACGACCAACCAGGGTTGTTATTCAAATTACATGAATTCATGTATGTCAGCTGGTTCATGCAAGCATTCTAGAGGCTGGAGGTGATGATGGTGATGATGGAGAAGAAGAAGAAGAAGAGGAGGGGGGAGGGGGAGGAAGAAAGAGAAGGAGAAGAAGAAGGAGAAGAAAAATGGTGATGGTGGGGACAGTGCTGGTGGAAACAGTAATAGTGGTGGTGGTGATGACACGGATCACGTGTTGGCAGAGATTCTGGGGTTACACAGAGCAAAGGAGTGACCAAAAAAATTTCACGAAGAGAAAATTTCACAAGTGTTTCATAAAAATGCAGTATTTTGGTTTGCATTTGGGTGCATGTGAGCACCATTCCTCTGTGCCTGCTTTCCTAGTCCTCCAGTAACACATCTGGATATGAGGAGACAGGTCTGGAGAGCTGAAAAGGTACCAAGAGTCGGGAAAGAGCTGCAGGGAGGGTGGGTGGGAAGCTCTTCGGCAGCTGCCGCCTTTTCCTGGCTGTGCTGGGACCTCGTGCCCGCCCCAGGTCTCGGGCAGCCCCGGCCCATGGGAGCACTCTCAGGGCTGACATGAAACCCTGAAACTAGCTGTCAGAGGCTCAGGGAGCTACAGCCACAGACTTGCTCCTGGGGGTTTCCAGCTGCCTCCAGGCTCACCGACCTGAGTCCCAGGCCAGCAAGGCTGAGCATCCAGGAGGACGGATCCACAGAACCTCAGGAGGTGAGAAGAACACAGAGCTGGAAGCAGACTCCCTGGATTCAAATCCAGACTCCAGCACATGCTGTGTGATTCTGGGGGAGTTTGCTGAAACTCTGCAGGGAGGCCCACTTGGAACTGTGTCCAGGGTACAGTAAGTGCTATTATTAGACCACTGTTGCTAGGTGAGACCAGACAGGGCCTGGCAGGCACGCTGTAGTGTCTGAGGTGTGGCCCTGCCCACACGTGGGTAAAGGCAGGCCACAGGGATTCAATAAGCCCCAGGGCACACATGTACCTTCAACTGGAAAAGCCACTCTGGAGAACGTGGAAAAGCCACTCTGGAGAACGCTCCTATGTCCCACTGTGCGGGTGCGATGAAGTCTTCTCCAGAACCCCGAAAGCACCATGCTCACCAAGGAGCTTAGAATATACCAGCCTGTAGAGTGAGTTGACTTTTATGCTGTTAATGAGATTATCTCCTCAATTAGATTTTAAACTCCTCAGTACTACCTAAACACCGAAGAGCACCTTACCAATTACAAAGTATAATCAAATCAATGACCCTGCGTTATGGGCGGAACTGTGTCCCCATCCTCCCTATCCCCTGCAAGTTCATATATTGAAGTCCTAACTCCCAGTGCCTCAAAATGTGACTGCACTTGGACATGGGGTCTTTAAAGAAGTAATGGAGGTTGAATGACATCACTAGGCTGGTCCAATCTGACTGGTGTCCTTATAAGGAAAGGAGATTAGGTACTTCCCTGGTGATCCAGTGAGTAAGACTCCATGCTCCCAAAGCAGGACAGCCGGGTTCGAACCCTGGTCGGGGAACTAAGATCCTGAATGCATGCCGCAACTAAGAGGCCTGCATGCCGCAACGAAGATTCCGCGTGCCACAACTAAGACCCAGCACAGCCAAAATAAATAAGTAAATAAATAATATTTTTTAAAAAAAAAAAAAAGGAAAGGAGATTAGAACACAGACACACACAGAGGGATGGCCATGTAAAGATACAGGGAGAAGACGGCCATCTGCAAGCCAAGGAGAGAGGCCTCAGAAGAAAGTACCTGCAGATACCCTGATCTACTTCCGGAACTGTGAACAAATGAACTTCTGCTTTAGAAGCCACTCAGTCTGTGGTCCTCTGTAATGGCAGCCCTAACTAATCAATACACCCCGAGGCGCATCAGTCTCGATGCGTGATTACTGTCATTTTACCATGGGAACACTGGAATCTCAGACTTGCCCAAGCCAGCCAGCCACCAAGCGGTAAAGCTGAGGTTCGAGAGAATCAGCTGCTTTCTGAGGATCTGACAGTCACTCAAAAATACTTACCGAGTATCTTCTATGTGCTAAGATCTCTTTAAGGTGCTAAGGATATTACAGTGATCAAGAAGCCCCTTCTCTCATGGAGTTTACGACTACAGGAGGAGATAAATGATAACTATAGTCAAATAAATATAAAATATCTACCTTCAGAAATAATTGGAGTGTGTTGAGAATATAAGCGATGTTTTTCTCATTCTATAGTTTTGACTCTAAACATTTAAGCCAAACTATTAAAGTTTCCTTTCTAAAAAGTTAAACCATAAAAGTGAATATTCAAAGGGAAATTGCTGGGGGCAGCGGGGAAGAGCGTTGCTCATTTATTTCATTCTTCTTTAAGTAAATGAAAAAAATCAGACAGGAGCAAGTCGCCAGCTCTGAGTAAAAGTTTCTATCCTGTTAACACGCCTCAGCACCAAAGCTGTGGTTTTAGAAATGATACAGTTAGCGTCTGCTACGCAGGAAAAATATTTCCCTCTAAAGTTTGAGGCCAAAGCTATTTCAAAGAATAACCATGCTCACGGCAATGGATTTTGTTTTTCTTTACCCAGATGAGAATTCACACAATGGCTAGCACATTCTGCCAGGGAAGATTCTTGCAAAACTGGACGGAGCTGAATTTCACTTTATGGTTGGTGCTTAGGCGAAAATTATTATTCCATGTTTATAGGGGTTTTATGTCGGTATAATATTTTACTGCTGGAGAAGCATTTACGCAATATGTGGCATCCTTAAGTGTTTTTTTCATTTACAGTTCTGCACTTTGGGGTCCGTAATGGCAGACGAGTATCTGCAAACCCCCGATGATTGTCAACCCCCTGGATGGCTCAGAGCTGTGTCAGTGGGGATTAACGGCACTGCAGCCTGCAATGGAGGGGTTGCAAGGACTTCACATTTTCTATATCCCTCCTTGAGTGTGCAATGCCTCCACAGTCACATTAATTCGTGCATTGGAGGGCATTCAAGACGGAACCAGAAATGCAATAGCATCCCCCAGGCTCGTGGATCTGAGCTGCCTAGCACAGAGGCAGGTGAGAAATGACATTTGAGGACCTGGCAATATCTCCCGGCACTCGTTCACTCATGCTAACAACACGCTGGCACTGACAGCAGCTTGACTACTTTCAGAGTCAGGGTAACTATGAGCTAAGTTAGAAGCCAGGATTCCGAGCCCACCTGGCATGGATAAATCCCTCTGGTTCTAAGCTTTGTTCTGTCATCTTTAAAATAGAGAAAATCACAAGACCCACATGCTAGGATTAAAGCAACAGGGAAATGCCATCAGGCACGTAATAAGCTCTCGACCCCGGGTCTGACACAGCCTAGGCACTCAAGTTATGCTATTTAGATGAACAAGGTCATTGCTTATTGGCCAGAAAGATCCGGACAAGACCCAAAGTTAGGAATCACTCTTTCTTCTGACCATTTTAGCCCTGTGTCCAGCCTGACCTTGCAAGGTCAGCAACAGGGTTCTGGGCCCCCAGTAGGGATTCAGCAAAGCCCTGCAATGTGCATGCAGAACTGTGTGTGTGTCTGTGGTGGGGTCTGTGTGCACACGCGCACGAACAAGCGCTTTGGGGGAAGAGGCCAAATTATAACAGCCCCTTAAAGGGAATCACAGCCAGAAAACTCTGACAGTGAGCAGCGTGGGGTCCAGCTCTCACCTCTTGTTCAGCCTGCTTCCTGCAGGCAGGACAGAGGTGGTGTGATGGAAAGAAAAACAAAGGAGTCAGATGGTTCAGAAGTTCCAATCCTGGCTCTGTGCCCTCCTCCCTAGGTGACCCTGGTGGGGGGCTCTTTACCCCTCCGAGCATCATGACACCCCAGTAACACTGGGTCAAGGGTTGCTGGGAGGGTTAAATACAAGAATAAATGTCTGGCATGCAGTGGTGCCAACTAAGTGTTAATCTCGCCATTCACAGTACTCTGGGAAAGCAGAAGGTTCTCCTTGGCCAACAGGATCAACCGCCCTATCTTTCCGTCCATCTGCCGCTTCCTTGCACACCACGAACCCCGGCACCTTCACTATGCCTGCACCAAGCCAGGCTCAACCTCACCTGCCTACACCTCCCTAGGATTCACCGTTCGCTCTATTGCCGCCGAGCTCCACCCCACGCCTCAGCTGTGTCCTTTGATTTCCAGTGGCAGCACAGCTTCAGAAACGAGCCACCTGGGTTCAAACATCAGCCTTTCCAGTTCCTAGCTGGTTGCTTGAGACCAGTACCTCAACCTCTCTGTGACTCAGCTTCTTCACCTATAAAATGGGAATGATCAAATATCTGTTTTCTCATTGGAAAAAAATTAGTTAATCCATACAAAGTGTGAGGCCAAGGTCCAGCACATCGTAAGTCCTAGCTGGGATTAGTATCTGATTGCAAAAAACAGTGACTCAATGAAGCCAGCTCAGATAATGCTATTTGCCCAGGAACACTTAGAAGACAAAAGGGAGACAGGCCCTCCCAGAACCTCAGAACAACAGCTGTACTACAAGCAAGCAATACAGAGCCAGCAGCTGGAACCCAGGCAGCACAAGGGACCCAGCTAAGTGAGTGTGAGCTTGGCCACAGGCTGATTCAGCTGCTCCCTGTGTCTATGAGATCTGGCCCTGTCTTCTCCAATCTCACGTTCACTGCTACATCTCAGCCACAATGGCTTTTCTCTGTCCTTTGAACGAGCCAGGTCTATTTGCACCTCAGGACCTTTGCACTTGCTATTCCCTCTGCCTAGAACTCTCTACTGTCCTGTCTTTGCATGGCAGCTTCATCACAGCTCCCCAAGGGGCCCTCCCTAACCACCTAACCCTTCCCTTTCACCATCCACTCTCTGGCCCCCAATCTGGATTATTTCCTTCATGGCACTTATCTTTAAAAAAAATTTTTTTTCATATTTCCTTACCCTGGAATATAACATCCAAGAAGGCAGGGATTGTCTGTTTCCTCATGTCCCTAGAAGAACACCTCACCTGTACTAGGAATGCCGTGACTGTTGGCCACAGGAATGAATTCCTCTCCTGCTTCATTTCCTGCTACAAAGTGGCTGATTCTCTCTATATTTCTAGTGAAGATTCTCAAAAGATGCATGTAACTAACACCATTATCACACACAGGTTGATATGCTAGCTTGCTACAAAGGATGCTGCTCAGACTCTGGAACGGCCAGTGTGCCAGCTGCCCACCCTGAAGCCAATGAGCACATATTCCTAGGGCAGGCCATTCAACAAGGCTGAGGCCATGTCCACTGGCAGGTGTTGAGAATGTGGCAGGTTCCAAAACAGTCACGTCAAAGGCACAGAGTCTTTGTAATACTCTTTATTCTATATATATAAGTCCGTTTCCCCAACACTATAAATTTCTTAACAACAAACACTTTCGTACCTGCCCCTGCCCATAACACCTTCAAGAAAGGCTAATTCAAATGGAGGACCAGAACCAGATGTGAAAGGCAAAACTAAAGAGTCATAACAAATAGGAAAAGACAGAGGCATCAGTGAAAAGCCTTTGCAAACTATAAAAACGTCTGTAGGTGACCATGAACATTTAAGTCTTGAAGCATCTTCAAGAAGCCACAGGAAAAGAGCTGACCCAGGTGAGAGTGTCCGTATTAAACGGCCCCAGGTGGGATTGATGCCTCTGCCAGAGGCCAGAGTGGTCTCTGAATGGGGGTTTTGGGTGTACTGAGGTGCTGCACCTCCAGCCCTGGACCAGCAGGGCCCCTTCCGTTTCCTCCAGTGTGCTGTGCAAACATGATCATTTTCCACGGGGTTTCAGGGTGCAAGGAGTCAGGAAGCTCTACTTTAGAACAGGGGTCGTCAAACATTTTTACGTAAACTGTCAGACAGTAAATATTTTAGGCTTTGGGGGCCATAAGGTCTCTGCTGCAAATACTCAAGTCTGCCACTGTAGCAGAAAGAAGCCACAGGCGTAGGTAAATTAACGGGTGTAGTTGTGTGCCAGCAAACCTTTGTTTACAGTTATTGACATTTAAACTTCACGTAATTTTCACATGCCACGGAATGGTGTTCTTTTTTGTTTTTTTCTTTTCTTTTTCCTTTGTCTTTTTTTGGACCACTGAAAAACGTAAATGCCATTCTTTGCTCATGGGCTATACAAAAACAGGTGGCCGCCCACAGTTTTGCCAATCCCTGTTCTAGACCATTCCCCATTGCTATCTCTTATCACATGGTCAGAATGTCAAGGTCCTGCTGACATTCTATGCTGGGACTAAGCCTGCTGCAATCTCCTCCACTCAGTGTTCAGTGACTCATAGAGCCACCAGGACCTCAAATAATGTTTGTTAAAAATTGTCCTTTGGTCTCTGATGATTATTTGCATCAGGGGAAGAAAAATGAAAGGAATGGACTACTTTCATGACAGAAAAATCTGTCCCAAGAGAGGGAGCCAACATGGAATTTTGGGTGGAAAACTCTACTTCTACCTCAACGTCCGCTTCAGAAATAGCCCAGTTCACAGACCTACCAGGAAGACAAGAAATAGGAAAAGAAAAAAATGTTTCCTCTAGGTGACCTGGGACAGAATGAATTATATTTGTTGAATGAATGAATAAATGAATGAACAAATAAACATATTTTAGCATGCCTAAACAGAAGACATTTTCATCATTCTACCAAAACTAGTCCAGGTCACAAAAACAGAACATCTAGTGAAAATAAGATTTAGTAGCCTAAAGAATTAAAAGATGAAAGCTATAGAGACCAATTGATTCTTTAATAAAATTCTTAATTTCCCTAGAGCCAGGCCGACTGCCTTAAAACATCTCATTTACATGAATAAAAAACGTAAGAAAAGTGATTACTGACTACCTACTAGGTATGAGGCATCGCCTCTTTTAATCTTCATAACAAACACACTACAGAGAACCATGTAGATCCTTTATTTTTTCAGACGAGGTCACCCAGACCCAGGGAGTGTGGACGCCAGGGTTTCAAACCCAGATCCACGCAACCTTAAAAGCCCAGGCCCTTTCTGCTGCATACAACATAAAACCATTCATTCCAGTCACTTGTGGATTATAAAATCATGAAATGATCCAACAGGCCAGGTCATTTGAGAACATGCCTCTAAAATGCCTCTGAATTGCAGAAAGTAAAAGACTATGAAACCTACAGAGGAAAATGTATAATGTAAGAAACACACATCCATACCGACTAGGTTTGGGATTCTTTCCTACTTTGTATTTCATACAAAAGTACTCAATTTTATAATATCATAGGCAAAACAGCTAGCACGGCACCAAACAGGCACCCCCCCAACCCCCTCCCATAATGAACAGCTCCTGCTTAAAAATCTAGGAAAATTAATCACGGCCACATACACTTAAAAGAGAAAAAAAAAAAAAAAAGGATCTGGGCTTCCCTGGTGGCCCAGTGGTTGAGAGTCCACCTGCCGATGCAGGGGACACGGGTTTGTGCCCCGGTCCAGGAAGATCCCACATGCCGCGGAGCGGCTGGGCCCGTGAGCCATGGCCGCTAAGCCTGTGCGTCCAGAGCCTGTGCTCCACAACGGGAGAGGCCACAACAGTGAGAGGCCCACGTACCGCAAAAAAAAAAAAAAGGATCTAATTCAGAAAAAAAAAAAATGGTCCTAAAAATAAATACAGAACCCTTTCACAGTTTTACTCCTAGTCCTTAAGCACTGCTTTCACATATATTCATTTAAAATTATTTTTGGAACTCAACTCACTTTGGGAAAATACTGAGTGTTATAATATAGTCTAATCTCTTCTGTTAGTTTTGATCTGTGAAAAGTTTTTGCTCTCTATCAAATACAAAGTCAAAATTTGGTTTGAAAGGTTCTAGCACATACCCCTTGCAGATACGTAATATCCGATCATGGTTTTACCACTTTGAAAATGCTTTTGGATATTTATTACTTTCATCTTTACAACAACCCTAGGTCACAGATAAATACTCATTGTTTACCTCCTTTTACAAATGTGTAAAAAAAAAAGTCTCACAGAGATTGGAAGGGGGCTTTTCCAGTGGCAAGTGACAGAAAAACTAGTCTAAACAAAACACAGAATTTAGTGGCTTTTAATCTACAAAGCCCGAGGGTAGATCTACCCTCAGGTAAGGTGTGATTTAGGTCTGTGGTGTGACCTGGTCTCTCTCCATTTCTCAGCTCTGCTTTTATCCATACTGACTTCATTCCCAAATGCCAAGCTGTGGACCGGCAGCTGCTAGGTAGGCTATAGCAAGGATGTGCACAGCTACATCCTCTAAGGTTCAAGGCCACTGGAAAAGAACACAAACACGTCTCTCAACAGTCTCTACAAAACCCCCATCACATTTTAAAATAATTAATTAATTAATTTATTTATTTGGCTGCATTGGGTCTCAGGTGCAGCACATGGGATCCTCGTTGTAGCACAGGGTCTTTTCTCCAGTTGTGGCATGGGGGCTCCGGAGTGCGCAGGCTTTGCTGCCCCACGGCAAGTGGGATATTAGTTTCCTGACCAGGGATCGAACTCGCATCCCCTGCACTGGAAGACAGATTCCTAACCACTGGACCACCAGGGATGATCCCCCACCCCCACCCTGACCCCATCACATTTTATTGGCCCTGAGGAGGCCACGTGCCCACCCAAATTACTGTGGTCAGGGGTAATTTGAGTCATATGTCTCACCCTAAAGTCATGCAATATCATCTATACCAAAATTCATGGGCTGAAGTGTGGATTTCCAAAGAAAACTTGAGCAGGGTGAATAAAACGCTCAGTTGGAAAACCAAGAGGTGCCCACTACAGACTGCGACTTGCCCAAAGTCACAGAGATACAAGGAGACAAAAATCAGGAAAGACTCAAGTAGCAACCTCTGAAACCAAGTGCTCCAAAAATAGTGGCAAATTGGTTTAAAACACAGAGAGTAAATCACAAAAAGCCTCCCAAACCGATTCTCTTGGTCACAAATAACATTATAAAATATTGATCGACTGCCTACAGAACTTCAAAGAAAGCCAAGTCCCTTTTACAAAATATAAATTTTGTAAAATTAAATGAAGGTGACCATTATCTAAATCAAAATCCCTTTATAGCTCTAAACGGTTCCTCACCATCTGCAAAGCCAGAACATTGTACTCAAAAGGAAAAAGGAAAAGCTTTTTGACCTATTTTTGTCCCTACACTAATGTACAGCACCAACTCCTATTTATTAAGTACCATCAACGCATGCTATTACACTGGCTATATGCAACTCTAAAATGACACATGTTTTCAGTTGGAGATTAGAATCTCAAGCAAGAGGGCATTTTTTAAATAAAAAATAAAATTAAAAATAGATTTGCCATTGCCTTTTTAATGAAACTGGTAGCTCTGCTGGCTTAGAGGGGAAATGACATATTTCTTGGGATTTTTACATACTGATCTGAGCAGTGCATTAAAAAAGTTACCAATATTCACATCTTGAGAAATTGCTCTATGCTTCTCCTCTAACTGTACATACCATCCCCCCACCGCCCCTCCACAGCGGGCCCAGGCAGCCAACACACACTCTTCCCCCAAACACAACACCCTCTAAAACCTGACACATGCAGGAGGTACAGAACACTGGGTGCAGCCTGCCAGGTATGGGCCAAGTAAGAAAATGATTTAGCCCAGCGCTATCCAACAGAACTTCCTGCAATGATGTAAAAGTTCTACATCTCTGCTATTCAATATGGTAGCCACTACTTCCATGGGCTATAGAGACTGAGAAACAATTTGTATTTAACTTTATTCTAATTATTTTAAAGTAATCACATGTGGCTAGTGGTGACTGAATTGGAGAGCAGCACAGATACTGCCCCTGAAAATTTCTCCGGCATGTCATCGATTGCTCTCCCCCACTTGCATTTTCTATCCCAGCCCAAAAAAAACCGCCTGCCGTTCCTCAAACAGGGTACCTGCTTGTGCCTCTGGACTGCTACATGTGCTGTTCCTTTGGCCTGGAATTTCTACTCCTAGCCTGCCTGGTAGACTCCTCTTCATTCCCCAAACTCAGCCCAGGTTTCACCTCTTCTCTGATGCCTTCCCTGATCTTTCCTCTCTCTTCCCCACTCATGAGAGTAGGTCACCTCTCCTTCTCCACTACCTCTGTGCTTGTGTACTTCTGTGGCTGGGCTCGACCATACCGTGATGTGTCATGAGCCTGTCCCTTCCACAGTGGAAGGCAGTAGGGCATGGTGGTATAAGCGAGCGTTCTGGAGACAGCTGCCTAGTGTCAAATACTGGCTCTAGCACTTACTAGTCACTCTATAACATAAAGCAAGTTACAGGACCTCTCTGAGCTCAGTGCCCCATCTGTACAATCAAGTTATTAATGGTAACTCCTTTATGGTTTTTGCAAGAACTAAATGACCAAACGCAGATAAAACATCACCAGGTTTGCCTGGCAAGGAGCAAAGACTCAATAAAATTGAGCTCTTTTGCATTATTTGTCATCAAATTATTAGACTATGCACCTTTGAGAATGTACTAGGTCTTAGCCATCTCCATAACCCAGGGTCAGAGTACACAGCATACATTCATTAAAGATTATTAATCCTAAACTGAGTTCTGAATACACCCCTTAATGCTACACAGCCTTGTTCTAAATGTCAAACTGAGAGCCTAATAAAGAACAGAGGCGGGCAAGGGCAGAAGGCTGAGGTCTCAGAAAGACCAAAGATATTTATGGATCCTCATTCAAAGTGCATCCAAACTGACTACCACCACCCTCCCCATATGTCCCACCAGACCCTCTCCCCATGCCCAACCTGGCCAAGTCTTGACCAAAATGTCTCCCTCGGGGACTTCCCTGGTGGCACAGTTGGGTAAGAATCCGCCTGCCAATGCAGAGGACACGGGTTCGATCCCTGGTCCGGGAAGATCCCACATGCCACGGAGCAACTAAGCCCGTGCGCCACAACTACTGAGCCTGCGCTCTAGAGCCCACGAGCCACAACTACTGAAGCCCGCGCTCCACAAGAGAAGCCACCGCAACGAGAAGTCCGTGCACCTCAATGAAGAGTAGCCCCCGCTCACTGCAACTAGAGAAAGCCGGCGTGCAGCACCAAAGACCCAATGCAGCCAAAAAAATATTAAAAAAAAAAAAGTCCCCCTCTTTTCCTAGGTGGGTATCTGGATGAGGGGGGTGGAGGAGAAGAACCTTCAATTTACCGAAACAGCCCTACACACCTGGATTCTGTGTTCCACCTGTGCACCTGGCCCTGAAGGATGGGGGCAACTCCTGAGCCCCTCTGAGGCTCCTAGGTTTCACAACAAGCATTCAAAATGATTAAGTGTTCAATATACAGGCTTTCTAGCCCATGTAGAGTCTCAACAGAACTGCTTGTTCCCCAAATTCAATGTCTTCCTCCTCCTACAAGGCTCCCTGGCACAGGCACTCAGCCAGGAGTTTAGTAAAAGACAACACTGGGGTGCGTGGAGTGCACAGCAAGTGCATCTCTAATGGGGCTTTCTCTTTGGCTCTTTGCACGCAGAGAATGATGTCAGCCCAGCTTCCACTTTCTGGGCAAAGCAGCACTGGAATCCAGAATGCAGGTGACCGATCTTCCTGGAGGACCCTGTGCAGGAGGTTCTTTTTGGGCCACACCACGTGGCATGCGGGATCCTAGTTCCCCGACCAAGGATCAAACCTGTGCATCCGCGCAGTGGAAGTGCGGAGTCCCAACCACTGGACCGCCAGGGAATTCCCAGAAGGTGTAAGGGCTAACCAGTAGCACGACTGAGTAATGCAAGGAACATCTAATAAGAAGTCTGGGCTCTGCAATTTGCCTGCAAACTTGGACACATCACCTTCCCTGTCTGGGCTGCAGTTTCCAGGTTTATAAAATTAGGCGGTAATTTCCAAACTTTCTTTTTAAGGAGTAAAAACACCTTTTCATCCCAAACGAAATCTTACACGGGGGAACTCCAATATATACAACATACCGTGGAGCAGCTGTGATCAGAGTGCATTTGTGGGATTCCTGAAGCCCCACCTACCCAAGCCTCACTCCCTTCCCTCTAGGAAACCCAGAATCCTAGAAACTCAGAAGATGGTGTTAGCAAACTAGATCACTTTTCTAAGATCACATCAAATTGGAATACTTCAGGATGTTACTTACAATGGACCTTATGACACCTCTCAATGTGGAGTGGATAAAAAACAAGATTAGATTGATGATTTCACTTAAAAATTTTATTATGAAAAATGTCAAAAGTATTTGAAAAATAGTCAAAAAAGAGGAAATCCCCTATATACCAACAACCCAGCATCAACAATTACCAAGTCTTGTTTTATCTCTACCCTACCCATTTCTATATCCCTGAGATTTTGAAGCAAATCTCCAATATATTATCCAGCTAGTTAAAAATATTTCAATATAGTTATGTAAAATATAGAGATTTAGAAAAACTAGACCTCAGTTTCATTACCATACTAAGAAAAATAAAAACATTAATTCTTCAACGTCATCTGACACCCAAGGTCACTGCTCCATTATGATTTTCTGCATAATTAATTTGAGGAAGAACTGAGTCATTTTTCTATAGAGTTTCCCATTGCCTGAATTTTCCTGGCTGCATCTCTGTTTGTCATTTAACACGAACTTTCTGGTGATTCCAGAATTAGATCCAGGGTCTTGACCAGATTCAAGTTCCATCAGGAGGCACATAACATCTCTTTTTTGTATTATTGGTAACCACTGATGGCCGCTTTCTATATTAGATTATTTTTCAGCTTCTTGTGTATCTTCCAAAATGCTTCACACGTAGATTAACACATAACGTTCTATTTTTAAATTTTTACCCACATTGCATTAAACCCTACTACTGTCCTGAAACCTTTTACTTAATGATTTGAGATTATTCATCTTTAAAAAAATTAAAATTCAATAAGATACATTTAACACGTTAATAATTATAGTTTAAATTCTGGCATGTGTCCAGAATAGTGCTTTCTACACAATAAGTGACTGAAACACAGTTCCTGAATAAACAAGCAATACCAGTAAATCCAGTGGATTTCTTAGAAGTAGTGTTACACTATCAGTTAATTCACACAAGAACTCCACCAGATGTACTGTGTGATACACCCAAGACTTCTAAACATTCCCACTGTCTTCTCAGATTATAAATTAAGCAAAGCCAGGCAGATCCTGTTCTTCACCATATCACATTTTGTCTTTTTTTTTTAAACAACTGCCTAAAACTCCACATGACTCCATCTTTTTACTGCCTTAACGCACCCATTTATCAGTCTTCTCCTCCCCCAAACAGCCTCAGCATAAACCACAGCCCCCGATCAATAATCAAACCAGTAATTCCTGCCTCCCCCACGAACACTAACTGGTGGTTACAAAATTAGCAGCCTGTTTCTATGTGGCCAAGCCTTAGGTACCCAAAACGGATCAATGTCACCGTTCCACTTCATGACTTGGAACTTGTTGTGGTGAGGGACAGCCACTCCCTGCAGTCAATTAATTGTCCCACGAAAGAAGCCAGAGACAGGAGCAATCGTAACTAAATCGAGCAACACAGATTTCTTTTTTTGGTCCTCTGTAGGCTTTTCTTTTTTTTTTACACTAGAAGGCTACTAATCCCTCTATCTGCCGTGCAAGCTCAGAGTGTCAACAAGTGGGTGGCTTATCAGGAAAAGACTAATAAAAAGTGTCCCACCCAGTCTATCTCAGCCACCCCAGTATTTTTCATTACGAACCTATTCACATCTAAAGTATGTAGTGTATACGGAGGGAAACCAGATGGTGGCTAAGTGGATTTTTGTTGTTGTTGTTGGGTTTTTTTGTGGTACGCGGGCCTCTCACTGCTTTGGCCTCTCCCGTTGCGGAGCACAGGCTCCGGACACGCAGGCTCAGCGGCCACGGCTCACGGGCCCAGCCGCTCCGCGGCACGTGGGATCTTCCCGGACCGGGGCACGAACCCGCGTCCCCTGCATCGGCAGGCGGACTCTCAACCGCTGCGCCATCAGGGAAGCCCCTTAAGTGGTTTCTAAACCAGGTTTGTAGGCCCAAGGAGACAGTGGAGTAAGACAGGGCAGGCGATAAGAGTTTTCAGCAGCAGCTCTCTTCCTCCTCCTATTCCTCAAGGGCCACTGAATCCCTTGAAGTGAGGACCATTCCGTCCAGGATTAATGAAGAGAAAGAAAGAGGCCCATTATAACCGGTCCCAGAGCAGGAGCCCACCCTCTGCCTCTGCCAGACGAGGGAATTCCTGAAGCCATGGGAATACCCAGCACTCCTTGCACGCTGCCAGGCATTGGACCCTTATCCAGCGGTCTCACTAAAGGCATGCCCACCAATTACAGATCCCTAATTCTGAATCAACTGGTATTCAACTGATCCCTTGAGGAGAGTCCCTTGTGGACTTGGGATCAGCTCCTTGATCCGCCCCTAACTAGCCTTGTGCAAATACCTTATCTGAGACACCTCTCCGGTCTCCAAATGGGAAGACCATATTCGAGACCTCCTAAGGTTTTCACAAAGGATTAAGAAGACTAACTGCATGATAAAGGCTAATTCCTTTCTTCTCCACCCCACCCCATCTCTCTGCACTGTCTCTGCTGTTCTTCATCTGCTTACCCCGTCTACTTCATCTGCGCCTGACCACTGAGGACAGTTCCTGGACCATTCTCTCAGCAAGCACCAGCTCTGCCACAGGGACCATCCACAGAAAGATACACAGAATATAACCTCTAAACCCTGTGCCATTCCTGGTCTAGGGGTGATGGTGTGTCATTAGCCTGCATCACCAGGCAATGCCTTGGCCTCTCTGAGTCATCCCAGGATGGGATGCTGCATCAAAATAAGCCTGTCTCCTAAACTCCGGGTCCGACAGACACAGGCAGGTCCACTCCACAGACACCCCAACCACCTGGGTGGGTACGGCCAGCAAATGTCATTTTTTCAGGAACCGGTACCTCTCCACCGCACCATCCAGCACCCCATCAATTTCACCGTATCTTCAACAATATCCATATTCCTGGGGAGATACTGGTTCGGGCAGGGGGAAGAACGGGGACCCCAGCATACTGCAACAGACTCCGATTAGGACTACAATCCTCAAACAAGCAATGCATGGCCAGGTAGCACTCACAGGCTACCGTCTAAACACTGAGCTAAGAGTTTTAACTATACCAATTCCATTAGCTCCTATCACAACCCTGGTATCTCAATTTTCCACATGTGGAAACATGAAGGTATAAAGAGATTAAATAACAAGTCCCAGGTCACATGGCTGGTCAGGGGTAGAGACAGGATGGGAGCCCTGGCTCTGTAGCCTTAGGTCTTCCCCACCCAAGAAAGGGAAGGAGGTCCAAGAAACCAGAGCAGCCATAACTGCACCTATCAAATCCATCCAGAGAAAAGGCATATTAACTCTCTGGATTGATGAGGAGATCCAGGCCCCACCACCAGTAACAACACAGCCTTCCAACAGGGACCTCAGCTCTTCTAGCCTCCATTTTCCCACCTAAAAGATGACGGTCCTAAATAATAGGTCTTATGTTCTAGAATTATCTGTAAGGACACAGGGAGCAGTCTTAAGGCTTTGGGACTTGAGGTCAGAAGGACCTAGTTCAAATATAGGCTATAAAACCAAGTGACTGTGGGTGGGTAATTTAGCCTCTCTATGCCTCAGTTTCCCCATCTGGAGAAGGGGACAACAATGACTTTGCTTTAAGTGCTAAAGGAGACAATGAGGCACACACTGGATAGTGTCTGATACCTACCACCCAATCAGTGGGAGACGGCAGTACTATTACCATCATCTGAAATTCCACAGAAGGAATGCCTCCTCCTTTTAATGCAGGTAAGACCTTTGAAGATCCTTATTTGGAAGGATAATCTGGCTAACACATTTTCCAATTTAAATCCTTGAGCAATTAGAGTGGTGGGGATAGGGCAAATGGTTTCAAGGTAGCAGCTAGATCCCGGGCCCCTCCCTCACCTGGTCCAAAAATAAGTGTGGGGCTTTGTCAGCTCCCTTCCTTCTTCTAATTCTGCCCCACCTCCAACATGCCCCTCTCCCCACACTCCCATTCCCAAGACCCCACTTGTAACCTAACAGGTCTTTAGTGAATACCCCACCCTCACAAGTCCACATCTGCTGAATGATAACGACAAGGTTCCTACGGCAACCCTCCTTTCTAAAGTTGGGTCAGTGGAAGACGCTCGGATCCTTCAGCACCTGGCTTATGTTGCGTGAAAGTCCTCAAAACCGCATGTGATTTTTTTTCTCCACAATTAGAGCCAGGCTTTACCCTTTTATAGCACATGGCCGTTAATTAAGTGCTGTCACTGATGTTACCTACTATGTGAGACGAGGAGGAGAGATGACTGACACTATTTTTCCAAATTAAGAACATTAACAACTAGAGTTGTTAAGAGCTCCGGGTAAGACCTTAGGTCTCTCAACTCCCAAATCAGTGCTCTTGAGACGGGCACTGCCTCTTGGAGTTTACCTCGTCCTCTAACAGGCCACTCCACTAGACATTCCCTTTCGCTCATCTTCGTGCCTAGAGGCATGCACACCCCAACACCTGCGTTTTTGCTTTCTATCACATCCTGGTTTGTTTCAACTACCAGCAAGTGTATGTATGACTTTAATTGCATATGACTTTATGCAATTAAACTGTGCACCCTTTAAAGCAGGGTTCATGCTAAAAACGGTTTGACATCTGTTAAGGAGCAACCACCTTAGTTCACTAGTGTTGTGATTAAGAGTCTGAGCTTAGAAATCACAATATGATGTGACATAATATGACAAAAACCTAGGTGTGAATCCCAGTTCTGATGCTACTAAGCTGTGTGATCTTAGGAAAGTTACTTAACTCCTCTGTGACTCCATTTCCTCACGGGTTTAATGGAGTAAAAGTACTGACCTCTTAAAGTTATTGTGAGAATTAATGGGAGCTTGATGCAGGTAATAGAGTAAGCTCTTAGAAATTTTATGCTATTATTATCATTAATATTATTATTAACCAACATCACCACAACGTTACAGTTAAAAAACTGAAGTTCAGGGCTCTGTATCTTGCCCAGGGCCACACAGCAAGTAAGCACTGCAGCCCAGGAGGAAATTCCAAGATGCCACCTTTTAGAGTCCCCACATGTACAACATACAGTAAACGCTTAGTAATACTCAGGAATTACAGAACATGACACTTGTAAGGAGAGTCATCTGGTCAACCTTCTCGTGTTGCAGATTAGAAAATTCAGGCCCAGCAGACAGCACATCTGTTCAATTTGTTTAGCTAGTAGTACACTTGTCCCTCGTTATCCAGTGGGGATTGTCCCAGGACCCCCACCACCCCCCCGCCAGATACCAAAATCCATGGATGCTTAAGTCCCTTACATAAAATGACATAGTACAGTCAGCCTTCATATTCGCAGGTTCCACATCCGCGGATTCAACCAACCTCGGTCAGAAGATTGAAAATCGATCCGCGCTTGGTTGAATCCTCGTGGATAAGGAACCTGCGAATAGGGAGGCCCGACTGTAATAACCTACACAGTTGTAGAGTGATGCCTAGTTACAACGTTTGATTCACCATGAGACATGGTGCTGAAGCCTCCAGCCAAAGACCACCAGGAACTCACGTGAAGTCAGACACGGTTGGGTTTACTACCATGCCACAGAGAACCTTGGTATCTCAGTAGAGGATGTTAGGGGGTGCTCACTGTACAGATTTGGGCTTGTTCAGTGATTTGGGGGAGGGCTCAAGGAGACACAGTTTTGCTCCGGTGGGTGCAGTCATAAAGCAGGAATGCTATGCCCAGGTATCCTTGTAAACGTTTACCTAGGAGGCATCAGGAACACAGGGCTCTGGCTGTAATTGATAAAAGACACAGCAGTCATTCGTATGCTCTGAGAGAGGCAGGTGCTTGGTCAGTTTTGCAAACTGCACAATGTTCTTATTTCTATCTGTACTCCGTCTTGATTATGGAGTGGTCTTGTTTTTGTCTTGTTCTGTCATCATCAGAGTAACCCTGTCACATGTCAGCAGGCTGTGAAATTCTTCATGTCCACTAGGAGAACATCAGGGCCCAGCTATCAGAGCCAGTCCAGTGCCAAGCTGACAGCGGTCAGAAGTTGCTGGGGTGGTTGGTTGTTTGTTTTTTTCTTTTCTCACTTATTTGTTCAACTATTCATAGTACCTGTTTGTGTCAGGCAATTTCAAGGGGGTCTCGGTGCAAAATATGTAAAGATCCCAACCCTTAATGAGGTGGCATTCCAATGGGGGAACAAGATAATTAAAAATAAACATAATACATTAAAAAAATAAATCCTACAGTGTGTTAGAAGGTGATAAGTGCTATGGCAAAAAAGGAAAAGCAGAGCAGAGCCAAGGGGACTGGCAGTGCTGGGCTCGGGTAGGAATAATAAGCAGGGTGGTCAGGGAAGGCCTCCTCCACAGGAAATTTAAACGGATGAAGGAAGTGGAGGCGGTGACCATGAAAACGAGCATCAGCCTTATCCCAGTTCAGAAACAAGAGAAGTGAGGCTTAGAGAGGTCGGGGAATGTGTCCGGGTCTGCCCAGCAATTACATGGTGGAACCAGGGAGCACCCAGAGTCTCTGCCTTTCCAACAAACCAGATCTCAGATCATGCTGGTGCAGGACTGAAAGCAGGAATGACTCCAGACTCATGGGTGGAAGCGTGAGGTCTGAAACTGGGAAGAGCCTCTGCTTTCTCACTCTCCCACAGGCTTGGGATACATCTATGGATCCACACCGTAGGGGATCAGAATATGCCCCCAACCAAAAGATGCCACTCTGGCATAAGGACAATTGTGAACAGAAGGCACTGAGAAAAAGCAGATGTAGGGAGAGGGCAGAATACTCATCCTACCTCCCTGAAAGCAGGCTATAAATTCCCCTGTGAAGGCGCCCCCATCTTCCAAAACCAGGAACGTAGGGAAAGCTTCCGTATCATCAGAGATGAAGATGACACCAAGAAGCATCAACATAAACCCGGCCAAGTAAACTTTTTCTGCCATTCCCCCATGTATTGACCTTCCCACAATTTACTGCCCCTAAACCCCTTTCCTTTGTCTTGTCACTTCTCTACAAACTTATCCTCCTTTGTCAGAATAGTATACAAGCTTTCCATCCTAGCTGCTACTTTGGGGGTTTTCTCTTCTCTCTATGAAACCTCCTCCACCCATCTCTGCCCCACTCCCGTGCCACGTAAAACTTTTAACATCCAATAAAATGTGTAGACTTTTCTTCTGTTAATCTTTTGTCAGTTTATTTTACAGGTCCGGCCAATGAATCTAACAGGGTAGAGGAAAATTTTTCTTCCCCTGTTAAGGTTCCAACCTACCAAGAGCTTACCCTGTGCAGCCAGGCTGTCTGCTGAGCACTTCACATGTTATCTCAGTGACCCCGAGATGTAGTTCCAACCACTAGCCTCATTCAGCAGAGGACACAAGGCTATAAACGGTTGAAGTTCAATATCACATAGCTGGTAAGAGGCAGAGTCTATTTTCAAGCCCAGACTGCATAACTCCATAGCTGGAACTGATCTGCAAAACACCACACACCAGTATAACGTTTACAGATGTATGTGTGTGTGTGTGTGTACAACCCCTAATAATATCTAGTGCACAGAGTTGTGATACTAAATAAGTACGCCTGAGGCAGCAAGGATGCCTCCCTTCCCACATAAGCTGTATTGGCAAGAGCTTGGTGCCGAAGTATGTTCACAAGGACAGGATTTGGGGTTGTCTTGTGTATCCTCAGAAGACACAAGGATAGGGGTAGGCACTAAATAGTCATTGGATGGATGGATAGATGGATGGATGGATGGATGGATGAAAGTACTTCCTTCTGCTCTTTGCTCTCAACACTCCAGGGACGCCTCCAAGAACACCTCTGGTTCAGCTATGGACATAAGGAAGCAAGTGTGAAAGTGAAACTGCTCTCAGCAAATCCCCAGCTGAGTCCCAACCAGGCAGACAGAAACGCAGCAGGCACCCAGCCCAGCCTCACATGACACTCCTTTTAGATCCTGAACAAGAAGATTAAGTTGTCTTATGGGGGGGTAAGTAGTCCACCAAGGCACTCTAGAATTAACTCTGATATCTACTTGTATCCAAAAAAAAAAATCACATTCAAATAGCTAACGTAAAGTTATAGTTGATAAATGCAATGATTAATGTGCTTTAAAAAAAAAAAAAAAAAAAAAAAGGAACTTGCCCTGGACATAAAAGACAAGCCCTGAAGGACTAGTCAGGAAGCTCTGTCAAATATAAAACGAATCTAAAAAACAGAAGTGACTATTAATTACTTTAGCAGTTGCCAGCCAAAAAAAAAAAAAAAAAAATCTTGTCCTTGGAGCATTGGTTTCAGTTTCTCAAGAGAAGCCCTCTTTTATATTTCAAGGGCTGACCTTTCACCCATCTGCTCACATCAGCCCTCTCCAGCAGATTCCTTATTTTTTTAAAAAGACAAAGTAAATCCCCCAGCTCTCTAATCAAGCTCCCTTACTCATCTGAAGGGTAACCTTCACAGAAAAGAGGCTACTCGATAAATTCCAGGAAAGTAAAAATAAAACATAATGGAAAAGACAGTCTAATCATCAAGGCTAATTACAAAGGAAGAGTAAATCGCTTTTTCCCCTAAATGTTTCTGGTTTATTATAAAAAACACCCATCTAACAAAGATACCCTTTGTTACTGGTCTGAATAAGTACAGAAGGAATCTCGGGGGAGACAGCTGTGACTTACACACATAAAACCAAAGAGGTTAGCTTTTGAAATCGCCTTTCATATATTTCCTGGTGACATATTTAAATATATATGACGTCCCAATTAGATATGAGAGGCTGGGGAAGGTGCTGTGAGGGGCACCATGTTGAATCAGGGAAACTCTGTCCTCAACTAGCCTGTGGCCTGATAAAGATGACACACATCATACCAGCTGATGGAGGCATCACAGAAACTGAGGAGGGAGACTGTGGGGCAACCAGCAGAGAGAGGTGCCTTCCATCCGGGGATAGGAAAGGTGACATTTAAGCTGGGTTTGAAGGATGGGTAGGAGGTGGAGGGGTGGAGTGACCACTGAGAAGATGCTGACAATTAGCAGGTCATTCTAGTTGTCCCCAACGTGTCCAACACAGAACCAGGAAAGAGACCTCGAAGGCCAGCGAGCCCCTCATCCTTAACCAGGGCTGCACAGGAGAATCTGGAAATCTTGTTTACAGAATGCATGTGCCAAGCCCCAGACATAATGAGTCAGAATTTCAGAAGCGGGGCTTGGTCATGTGCTTATGAGAAGGGCCGCCAAAGAATTTCTTATGAGCAGCCCCCCTTAAGAACCGCTGATCAACACTATCGTCTCATTTTTCAAAGTGGGGCAAATGAGTCGTAGAGGAGGGATTCCTTATTCATTCAGTCATTCAATGAATATGTATTGAGTACCCACCCCCGGCAATCTACTGAGTAAAACAAAAATACCTCACTTCATTAAACATTTTTGCTCACTGAGTCCTTGAAGCAAAACCATGGACTATTATTCTCACCCCCCCCTTTTCTTTTCTTTAAGATAAAGAAACTGAGGCATAAAAGGTTAAGTGAACACAAAGAATAAATGATGGAGTCAGGGTTCAGCCTGAGCTGTTTGAGAAGCATCTTTCACCCCGGGGCTGCTTACTGAGGGGGCCTCCTGTGGACCCAGGCCCTGGGTGATGAATGTGAGGAATGGCCTCTGTTTTTAGAAGCAGGGTCAGAGCCAAGGAGGGAGGAGCCATGGAAGAGAATTCCATCCCAGACTTCCACTGAAGAGTTTCCAGAATGTTCCACAAGCATGGCTGTAGCAGCTCTTGGGTGCCGTGCTGCTCCAGAAATGTTCTCCATCCAGAAAGCCACACACCGTCCACAGAAATAGAGAAACCATTCCTGATGGAACCAGCTGTGTGGAGGGTCTAAGCAGTTACTCCCCTCTCAGGGCCTCAGTGAAGACCAAACTAAGAGGCTAAAACAAAGCCTCTGAGGTCTCTGCAGCTCCTAGCAGTGATAAAGAAAGAAATCTACCAACCGCCGGCAAAGAGAACAAGACACATGGGGAAATGGATAAAGAAGATGCGGTATACGTATATATAGTACACGTATACACACACATGCACGTGCACACGCACAATGGAATATTACTCAGCCATAAAAAGGAATGAAATAATGCCATTTGCAGCAACATGGATGGGCCTAGAGATTCTCATACTAAGTGAAATAAGTCAGACAGAGAAAAACAAATACCATATATCGGTTACACGTGGAATTTTAAAAAGGCTACAGATGAACTTAATTACAAAACAGAAACAGACTCACAGACACAGGAAACAAACTTATGGTTACCAAAGGGGAAAGGGGGGGAGGGATAAATAAGGAGTTTGGGATTAGCAGATACAAACTACTATATATAAAATAAATAACCAGCAAGGTCCTACTGCATAGCACAAGGTACTATATTTAATATCTTGTAATAACCTATAATGGAAAAGAATCTGAAAAATATATATACACATATAACTGAATCACTTTGCTGTACACCTGAAAACACTGTAACTCAACTATACTTCAATTAAAAAAAAAGACAGAGAGAGAGAATTCCACTGGAGCTGGGACTTAGAATCACTTCTGCATAAACATGAGGAAGCCATTATGTCTTCTGTGATGGGAGAACCAGAACAGAGCCCTGAACTCAGAGGTGTTTCCATGGGGATTTAATAAAACTGAAAATGCTTCTCATCTTACCTGGCCCACGACAGGTGCTCTAAAAAGGGCTGATGCCTCTGAATTTGCTTCTAAATGTAGTTTCTGAAAAATAGTCTAGGCCCCTCTAAGGTTAGCTGTCTGATGAACCTGTCTGTCATTAGCTTTTTCATTTTCTTCCAATTTTTGTTTTGCCAAGAGCAAGCAGAAAGGGCAGAAATAGCACCTTAAGTCGAGGTTCGTGGGGCAGACAGAGCTTGGCGACCTCTGGGAGCTCACCTCATCACCCACCGCCTCCTTTGTCCTGGAAGGAAAAGAAACAGACTCCCCTCAAGGGCAAGAGAAAATTCACTATGAGCTGTTGACGCTCATATAGCAAGGAAGCCCCCAAATGATGGCGTTCAAGAGATGGGGGCAATAAATATCCCCAATGGACACACAACTGTAAGAAATGGGGTCAGAGAAAGGTTGAGCTAAAGTAAGCATTCAAGGTCAGTTTCTTAGGGAACATACTAAGGAAACATGTATTTAAATCTTTCTTATAGTTGTTGATATATAAATGTTAGCAATCGGTAACTAACGCTCTCCTATTTAAACAAAACGCTTATTTTAAATAGAAAATGATGACAGATTGGATTGGACAGAAACTCTGGCACATCCCACAGGAGGGCTTGCCTGTGCCACCATAAGCCCCGTGACTATGCCATCCATTTATCAGGACTTGAGAAAAAAACTCCAGCCTCAAGGGAGCTACCCAGTGCAAACTCAAACCTATATGATGATAATAATGTCACATTACCATACTTGCTAATTTCAGAATGGCAACTCAAGGCAATCAGGTTTTTAAATAGGAAAAGAAAGGCAAGAGCTCTACATGAACTCAACAAACTGGGATACAGTCAAGTACATAAAGAAAGTACACTTTGGGGAAATCATGGGCAACAACAGAACACAAACAAAAAGCCTTCACTTTTGTGGCTCCTGGTGATGTAAACTGGATCTCCATAAGGCTTCTGGGAGAAGTACTGTCTGAGCAGGGATTCAAAAACAAAGGTCCAAAGCCATCTCAAGCTTAACAAGAGCCAGGTCAATGTATTTCTCTGGACAGGCAGGGCCAGACTTCAAAGGCACGTGAAACTTCCAGGTACGGGCCATCATCGAGAACTGCACTCTTCAGATGACTCACTGAGCCCAGAGCAGAGGAGGGGTGGGCCCAGGCTGGTCCCGTGAGGCAGAGCCAGGGCCAGAAACCAGGTATCCTCTGCTTTGGCTGCTACACACCCCGCCCCCACACCCTGGGACGCCTCAGAACCACCTGGCGAGTCACTGCAGAAACTCAGGTAGAAAAGCAACAGCACCACAGCAGCTAGGGTGCAGGAGGAGCTGGAAGACCCTCAGCCAACGTTTCTAGAACTTTCCCCATTGGCCCCTTTATAGAAAACATCATTCCCTCATCTATCAAAAATCCCAATTCCTACAACTATAGGATCTCAGCAGTAAAAAGAAGTCAGAAGTCGAGTATCAAAGAGAGGCCTGGATTTAAATGCAGCTGTGTGACGCTGCTCTCAACCGATTAATAAAATCAAGAAAACATGGGCAAAAGGTGGAAACCCAAGTGTCTGTTGACAGATGAATGGAGAAACACAACGTGGTTTATTCATGCAAGGAAATATCATTCAGCCTTAAGTTCTGACACACGCTACAACATGGATGAATCTTGAGGACACTGTGAAATAATGTGAAATAAGCCAGCCACAAAAGGACAAATGCAGTATGATTCCACTTACATGAGGTACCTAGAGAGCAGTCAGATTCATCGAGACAGGGAGTAGAATGGTGGTTGCCGGGGCTGGGAGAAGGGATGTTTAACGGGTATGGAGACTCAGTCTTAAAAGATGAGGGATTCTGGAGACTGCTTACACAACAATGCGCATGTAGTTAACCCTTCTACAGTGTCCCTTTAAAAATGGTGAAGATGGGGCTTCCCTGGTGGCGCAGTGGTTGAGAGTCCGCCTGCCGATGCAGGGGACGCGGGTTCGTGCCCCAGTCCGGGAAGATCCCACATGCCGCGGAGCGGCTGGGCCCGTGAGCTATGGTCGCTGAGCCTGCGCGTCCGGAGCCTGTGCTCCGCAACAGGAGAGGCCACAACGGTGAGTGCGGGGAAAAAAAAAAGATGTCTTTTTTTAAATCAACAAAATGATACCTAAGCCCAGGGCTTGAAACAAGATTTAGACAACACAATGTTCATAATCTAAATACAGGACCCGGCACACAAGGGGTGTTCAAGTAGATATTTGTGTCTCCCGTTGTCTTCATTTTCAAAATAAGAAATAAAGCTGTATTTACAACACAGAAACAGATTCACAGACACAGGAAACACATTTATGGTTACCGAAGGGGAAAGGGGGCAGGGGGAGGGAAAAATTTGGAGTTTGGGATTAACAGATACAAACTACTCTATATAAAGTAGATAAGCAGTGCTTCCCTGGTGGCGCAGTGGTTGCCGCGGAGCGGCTGGGCCCGTGAGCCATGGCCGCTGAGCCTGCGCGTCCAGAGCCTGTGCTCCGCAACGGGAGAGGCCACAACGGTGAGAGGCCCACGTACCGCAAAAAAAAAAAAAAAAAATAGATAAGCAACAATGACTTACTGTACAGCACAGAGAACAATATTCAATATCTTGTAATAACCTGTAATGGAAAATAATCTGGAATATATATATATATATATAACTAAATCATTCTGCTGTACACCTGAAACTAACATGGTATTGTAAATCAACTATACTTCAATTTACAAAAAGAAGAAAAAAAAAAAAAGAAAGCTGTGACCCAGACAAGTTGATAAACACCTGGAAGAGAAACCAGAGCAGTTGGGAAACTCCGGAGTCAGAAGGTCCTGGTGCAAACCTGGTTTCTCCACTTAGGCTCCAGTGTGGCCTGAGGACAGTCACCCAGCCTCCCTGCAGGCAGCAGAATCGTCCAGAGCTCAGCGGGGACCATTCTGAGAATAAATGTGTGGAAAGTGCCTGCAACACACTTTAAGTACTCATGAATGTGAGCCTCGTTGGAATCAACAAGGCCAAGTGGGGACGAATCCTACCTGGCCGATCGCCAGGCCACTGCCGGGACACCCCGAGCCAGCCTGCCTCTCAGGCCAACTGCCAGAACGGGAAAAGATGCACCCACATCCTCGCTCCCAGAAATCGTAGGCTGGCCAGGGCTCCAAAGCCTCCTTAGCCTGGGTGTATGGGGAAGGGGGCGGGGGGATCGCCCAGGCAGCCTCCACCTCGGCTACTCGTCCCGTCTGTCCTGCTCTTTGCACCCCCTCTTCCCATCTGTGCAGCGAGGAAAAGGTCAGCAAGCACAGCTGTGCCTGCTCTTCTCACCAAAACTCCATGTTAAAGGGAAGCCGGCATCTGTCCAGGGATAACAGCGAACTGGTTTTCCCCTCAGTTAACCTGGTGGCCAAGGCCAGCTATACCTGGGCGAAGGATGCAGCCTTTAGCATCACCCGCTCTGCCCAGGCAACCAAGCCTCGCAGTTTTGCTAAATGTTCCCCCACTCACAACCACCCCCCCTTTACACACACACACACACACACACCTTTAGCCTACTCTTATCACAACGACCCAGGAAACGAGGACCAGCCAGTGGCAGCACACTGCCACAGAACAAGTCAGACATAGACTCGAATCCCAGCGGTGAACCCTGCAAAGGCTTCAGGGTCCTCACTGCAGAAAGGACACACTGCCATGCCTGGCAGCCCAACACTGCTACGGGGATCAGGGCTCGCAGATGCCCCCATCACATACTGGGTGCTGGCCCCAGTCCTGCTCCCACGGCTCCCTCCAGCCCCACTGGCTCCCCAGCAAAGAAAGGCTGTAGCAGGAGGTATGCAAGTCACCTCCACTCAGCACCCTGCGGCCAGAAGTAGGAGCACAGCCCTGCCTAATGGAGAGGAGTCAGGAAGGGAATCATTCCCGTGGCCCCAGAAGAGGAGGATCAGATCTGGGCCAGAAGCAGACATTTCTAACTCAGACACAGTCCCCGTCCTTTAGAGCTCACGGCTAGCGGAGGAGATGAGACACACAGACCCCTAAGAACACACAATGGAAAAGGCCACAACAGAAGTTCACACAAACTGCTACGGGAGCAAAGAAGACTCCGGTCACTCCGCCTGGGAGCCCGCGGTGGAGGGTCCTGCTATCAGGGAGGGCTTCTCTGCGGTGGTGACAGCTGAACCCCGCCAGGAATAACACCGGACTTTCCCAGGGAAGGGGGCAGAGGGCAGTCACTGAGCAGCAACTCCAGCCCGGCCTTGAGGGACACTGCAAGCTCCTGCCTTTTCACTTCTCCAGGAGAGCTTCAGGTTCCCTTGCAACTAGATTATAATCAACTCACTCAGGGCGGGCCTACCTGACACTCTAGCTGCCAGAAGCAGAGTCACCAGGACCACGGAGGTGAACGGCCAGCCAGGACACCGGGGTCCCAGGAGAGGCAGCACGTGGACGTGCAGGCAAGACAGGTGTAGGTTCAAATCCCAGCTCTGCTACGTGTCCTCGGGGGCTACCATGATGCTGCATGTGGGCTTGATATCGCAAAACACAAATTCTTGTTATAAGAGCTGTGTCTTCAGCAATACAACAACTCTATTGACAAAGAAGGGGCAGTCCAGCAACACAGTGGTCAAAATTGTTATGAGGAGTAAAAACTGTCAAAACTATAATCGTTGATGTTGCTATTAGAGCTTTTTATCTATTAGAGCTAAGGTGTACTGAGTGCTTACGATGTGCAGGTTTTACCTGAAGAATCTCACTTAATCCTTACTAATCCTACAAGATATTACTATTGTTATTACCCTATTTTATAGATGAGGAAACAGGCCCAGACGTCAACTGAGTTACCCGAGATCGTGTGAATGTGATAACAGAAAGAAGATTCCCTCCACACTGGGCCTCCGCAGGGTGGCAGATGGAAACACAGCAGCCGGCAGATTAGGGGTCAAGTCTCAGATCTGCCGCTCAACAGCTGTTTGACCTTAGGCATGTCATCCCTTCAAGTCTTTTTTTTTCCTGTTTTTTTGTTTGTTTGCTTGTTTTTGTTTTGGCTTAAGACAGATGTATTATCTTAGAGTTCTGAAGGTTTTAAGTCCTAAATGGGTTTCACTGGGCTTACAGAGGTTCCTCATTTCTAAAGTGAAGAATAACATAGCCTCCCTGGGTAACTGAGACAATTAACATAAAGCAACATGAATCAAGTCCTTGACACAAAGTAAACTCCCATAACGTCGCTGTCCTTCCTTTCAGCAGTTTGGGGATCTCTGCCCTCTGGGCTTGGCCCACAGCCTGCTGTACACCTCACGACGCCTGGGCAATGCCATCCCGACGTGCAGGCGTCTGGGCCGCGCCTTGGACTCGTTCTCGGCTCAGGTTAACTTTATTAGGACTAAAAGGGGAGTAGGAGCGCCTTTATTTTCAAAAGATTGTAAATTGTGGTTCCCTACTTTGAAGACACCAATAGCAACCTGGAATTTTTCTGTAGCCAAACAAACTGGCATGTTCACATCAGATTTCAGTTTTACCTGAATGAAAAGTAAACATGCGAAATCCCACATTTGTTAATCTGGCAAAACAAATCCCTCCGGTGTTTCCTGGTGACCGTGAAGCATAGAGAGGTGTGATTGGCTCCAATTACATCTTCAGGGAAGGCTGGGCTTCCCTTTCTTCTTCCACTGACCGACAATGGCTCATGACAGAATATTCCCACATGGACCTTATCTGAAAGGGACAAAGAGGAGAAGGCTGGGAGCGACCCTGTAGACCACTGATGACTATTAAGGTTCCTTCCAGGTTTAAGGGCTCTGATTTACCTCAATGATCCCTACCTGTGCCTACAATTAAACTAGGTCTCAGGGAGGCCCATATTTTCAAAACAGGAGGGTTACCATAAAGATGCAATAAAGTGCTACACTGAGTATACGTTAAATATCCCAAAGCACAATACACATAACAAGTACATGTATGATAAAGATAAGAGGGGAAGTAGAGAAACCAATGCTGCTTCATGTTACTAGGGAAAGCTACACCAGCAAAGTGCATTGGGATACAGAGCATCAAAGCCTTCCTTTACTTGCTTCAGAAATACATGTCCACATACATGTTTCTAGACAACACTGAGAGCTCCTTGAGGGTAGGAATGGTGCCTTGTTCACCACACTATCCCCAGTACTGTGGAAAGTGAGATGAGACTCAAATGCTGGATGGATGGATGGATTGGTGGATGGATAGACAGATTGGTGGGTGGATGGGTGGATGGGTGGATGGGTGGATGGGTGGATGGATGGATGGATGGATGGATGGATGGATGGATGGATGGATGGATGGATGGATGGATAGGTGGGTGGGTGGGTGGATGGATGGATGCACGGGTAGATGGATGGATGGATGGACGGACAAACAGACAAAGCGATGAAAAAGATGGGGATGGTTTGGGAAGCTGCATGACTGCCTAGAGACAGCAACAGGAAGAACAATATGGATTTAACTGGTCAATCAAAGCCCTCAAAACAAGGCTTTCCCCAGAGCCCTGTGGTCACACTTCTCCTTTTCCTTTTTATCAAAACCCCAAGCACTCATGACCTGTGGTCACCTGTATTTGGACTGTGCTCCTGACATGGTCTCATCCCTCCAGCCTCTCTCTCTTTCACTCTCTTTCCATGTGCCTTTACCAGTCACCTTTACCCCAGTTCTGCTCCTAACCTGAATTCCTGGCCCTGCCTCAAGATCAGTTCAGTTTCTGGATAAGCCACCGGCACGCGTGACAGGCCCAGGGCAGCACGCAGAACACATTCAGATGAATTTTTATCGCCAAGTATGGCTGACCTCTACGGTGGAACAAAATTCAGGGACCTCTGCTTTCTGCTCTGTCACCCCAGCCCTGACACAGAGCCCACTCTCACCCATCCTCGAGAAGGGAAGGTGCAGCTGGCCGCAATCAAATCTGATCACCATGCCCACAGGCTGCAGCCACCTGTTCCACCCAGCAAGATGCAGAAAATTTCAGCTCCACTTTCTCTCCTTCCCAGCCTGACTTTAAAATATTATCAGCACTACATCAAGAAGTAGGTTTCGTTTGGTTGGTTTGTTTTCATTAGTGAACATTCTGGTAAGGAATACTGGCACCTTGTTTTCTTTTTTCAGAGTGACACTGACACAACTCCACTTCAACTTTATAAATGTTTTCAACCTAAATGAGTCATTTGGTGGGAACAGTGAGTTCGCAAGCCTGCATATGGGTTGACTCCTTTATCAAGAAGTGCAGTGGATTGTGTTTGGGGTTGAAAAACACTTAGAAGAATGAGATCCCATTTTTCATGGCAGTACACATGGAAAATAGGGAGAAAAGCAGGGAGATGGTTTAAAACTCTGGGGTCGGACAGAGTTCTCCCTGGGGTAGAATACAGCTACACCACTTTCTTTCTGTAAAATCTTGGAGGTGGGAAGAGGTACTTAACCTCTAACCATTGTTAAGTCCTCTGCAGTTGTGAGGATTGATTTAAATCACTTCCTACATGTAAAGCAGTTTTTAAAATTTCAGCATATAGAAAGTACTCAATAAATGTGAGCTGTTACTATTATTTAGAGAGAGTGTCGTAGGGAGCTGTGCTATTCACTAGCAGTATGTGGCTATTTAACTTTAAATTAATTAAAATTAAATTAAAAAACCAGTTCCTGAGTCACAGTAACACATTTCAGGTGCTCGGTAACCACCTGTGGGTAGTGGACAGAGCAGATACAGGGGAGTTCCATCTTGCACAAAGTTCTCTTGGATGGCGATGGCACAGAAATAAAGAAAAAAGGCTTGATGCTAAAGGATCTGTGTGACCTCAGGCAAGTTATGTAACCTCTCTGTGCCTCAATCCCTCATCTGTAAAATGGGGATAACGGTAGCTACATCATTCAGTCATGATGAGGAACATCTGCTGGGCAAGTGCTTACAATCATGCTTAGGACAGTAGTAAACACTCACCAGCTGATACCCTACAATGAGGGACAGACATAGGCACAGTGAAGAATGGGTTGTTGGGAGAATTAGAAAGATTTTTAGGTAAAGTACCTGCCATGAGGCCAAACACCCAGCAGACGCTCAGTTCACTCACTCGTTTTTTTCAACAAATGTTCCCAGAGCACCTGCTATGTGTTAGGCATTCTTCCAGGCACTGGAGACAGAGACATGAACAAAGCCCCTGTCCTCGTGGAGCTTACAGTCTTGATAAACGGGGTGATGATGTCGATGCAACAGAAACACCAACATTTCCATTTTTACCACATATTAAATACCCCCAACAATAAAAAGGGAATGCTGTCAAACAGAAAGCCGACTACAAAGGGGGTGCCTAATAAAAGTGAATGAATGAATGAATGAATGGAGGGAGGGAGCTGGGAGGAGGCTCAACAGATGTGTAAGTAGGGAGCTGGGCCCTGGGTGATTCAGCTAATTACCCCATGATGGGTGTGGCTAGCTCAAAACTCTATTGCCAAGCAACACTAATAAATGATCCCAAAGCAGTCCACAAGCAGAGTTATGTATGAATGCTTCATCATCTTTAACACGAATCTTAAAACCCAAACAACTGGGATACAGAAGGCCTTCCCATGCATGCCCTCCGGCTTCTATTCTGGGATGTGCTCTGACTCACCCTGTCAGCAGGGCCGGCTCCCTCCCCTCTGTACTACCCGGGGGGGGGGGGGAACAGAACCAACGGGGAAGCTGGCACCCACCTCTCCCACTGGGCAAACAGCCTTTCACTGGCTCTGGACACACAGAGCCACCCAAGAGGGAGGCATCCCGCTGCCCGGAAAACTCCTACCCAGCCCCAGACTGGCCTGCTGGCCTGAGCAGCTTAGCTTGCATGCTGGCCTGGGTTCTAGGACCCAGGAGGCAGAGCTCTCCCAGAAAGAGACAGATGGCACCACACCTCTGCATGTGTTTCTATTTCCAAACTCTAAAGATCATCGTGGTAGGTTTGCAGCTCCCTGACACAGCTAAAAGTCATGGGAGGGGCTATGTGGAATCATTGGACCTTCACCTTACCAGCAGGGCAGGCCCCAGCAAGTCATTTCAAGTCCTTCAGCCTCAGCCTTGTGTAGTAGGGAGAAATAGTGTTTGCTCCACAATGCTGTTTGTGGGATTAAATGAGTAACTTGTATTCGGTAAGAACTAGTTTAAATTCTATCTAGTATGTCAAGATGGGCAGACAAGAGGAGATGTGGTTCGAGGCCCCAATCCTGTCACTATCAGGGCCATCTGGTCTACCTGGGCCTCACCCACCTCCTTATCACTCAAAGGAGGGAGCCTGACTGGGTCCATGCTGCCCACCCCGCAAACTCTTGCACACGACCTTCCCAAGTTTACAACCATGTTGCTTTACATCCTGCTGAAAAGAATACAGGGCGTATGGAAATTCAGTACCAGAATTCATCCCAGCAACCTCTTCCATTCGCACGAGGCTTACTTCCAAGCGGTCACATCAGGACCAGGACGTGTGCTGACGATAGGTCTCACACACGAAAACAAATCACCAAGGATCAATGCAAAAATGCTCGTCTTGAATACCACTCTTCAAGACACACAGACGTGGGTGAGATCTAAGGTTCTTCCTATGCTTGATATTCTACAGTGATTTCCACTAAGAATTGACCTGGCCAGGAGGACAGGGCTGACCCGAGGGAAGTGATGCTCCCTGCATGGCCTAAAAGGATCTCCGTCTATGTCTTCCATCACCCATAGCATTCAACTCCCACCACGCCATGGCTTCCTCTTGCTGTGGCCCTCCCCAACATGTCCTTAGCAGAATTACAGGCAACTTTCATTCCCATCCAAGTTGATTCTTCCCACTGGAAGCGCTTATGTACACTTTACAACACTCACACGTTTAATGCCCCTTTCTAGTAACTGCCTACCCCTGGTTGGTCAACCAGAAATCACCAGACATGTCTATTTCCATTTGTTATGTATTTTCTGCATGTCTCCTCCATGGCAGGCTCGGCATACAGACAGGACAATGGCCATGGCTGACCTTGAGGGCTTCAAAAACAAGTGGGGGACAGCAAGGACATGAATTCACCTCAAAACTAAATAGGCTGCCATAAATGCTTCAACAGAATTATAAAAGATGATGCGAATTCAGAGCAGAAGTGGCTGATTCCCAAGGTAGGAAGTGGAAATAGTGCTGTCGAACTAAGCCGAAGATGAGCAGAATTTAGACAGGGAGAGGGAAGGGAGATCCCTCAGTTTAAAGTACTAGTTTTTGATACACGCTCATCCCTCCAGGCCCTTCCCTTGAGACCCATTCTCTCCTTGAAGAAAATCCCAGCCCCTTGATAACCACTTAAGATTTCCGCAGCATCCTCCCACTCCTCGCCTGTCAGTTGGCTACTCTGCGCTTGTTCTGACCCTTTCAGGCCACTCACCTTCCTCAGTCCCTGGGCCCTGACCCAACACTGCACTCTCCAAGTTGGCATTAAGTGTAGCAAGGCTAAAATTAGGACTGTTTCCATAGATATCTAGACTTCTCTGTAGCAAATCTGCTCAGCTCCCAAGTGGAGAAAAATATTTTTTTCCCATTTTGGCTGCAAAGCAACTGGGGGTCTGGGCAATCCAAGCCTGCACACGTCTAGACACACCTCTGAGCCTTCCTGACCCCATGCAGTCTCTGGACTGCACAGTGGCACCACAGGGGCCCACAAGGGGGTGGCAAGCACAGGAAGCCCCGCGTGTCTGGGCCACGAGCACACACTCACCCTCACCCCATGCTGCCTAGCAGGTCCCTCCCAGGAGGTGGGTCTACCTCCTCCCCATTTCAGAGATGAGACAATGCACATCAGGGAGGCTGAGTACCTCGCTCACCTGCCACGGGCCACACCATTCACAGTTAGTACATGGGCGACTGAGGTTCAAAGATGCCCTGGGAACCGCCCAAGGTCACCCAGCCAAGGGCAGTCATCGTGACAGTGAGGACAGGGTAACAATAAGAACAGGCACAGTTATCGTTTACTGGCACTGTTTCGTTCTAGGTTCTGTGCTCCACATGGGTTCTCCCATTTCATCCTTGCTATGGGCTGAACCGTGTCCGCTCAAAGGCATGCTGAAGTCCTAACTCCCAGTGGGATCAAGTTAACGTCGAAACAGTGACGTTGCAGATGTAATGAAGATGAGATCACGCTGAAAGAGAATGGGCCCTTCATCCAATATGACTGATGTCCTTATAAAAAGATACCCATGGGAAGACAGACACACACAGGACACCATGTGATGACAGAAGACTGGAGTGATCGGTCTACAAGCCAAGAAACACCAAAGATTGCCGGCAAATGGCTAGATGCTAGGAAGAGGCGAGAAGGATTAACCTACAGGTTTCAGAGGGACTAGGGATCCACTGATACACCTTGATTCCAATTTCTATCCCTCCGAAATGTGAGACAATACATTTCTCTTGTTTGGGGCCACCCAGTTTGCGGTATTTTGTTACAGCAGCCACAGGAAACTCATACAATCCTCATCACAATTCTATGAAGACTTAGGTACTAAAAAGTCAGGTTTTACACATGAGGACACTGAAGCTTAATTAAATGCAAATACTACCAATAACAGATACCAACGTGGTTCTAAGTGCTTTACACAGAGTAACTCATTTAATCCCCACAAAAACCCTAAGCCTACAACAACCCCACGAAGCTATCCCACTTTAAGGAAGAGGAAAGTAAGGCAGAGAAAGGTTAGGTAATTTGCCTGAGGTCACACAGCTTGTGAGTGGTAGAATCAGGATTCAAACCCAGACCCAGAATCTGTGCTCTTACCCACCAGAACCACCTAAAGCCAGAACAGTATCAAATCTGGACCTGAACCTGGTTTCACAGCCCGCATCCTTCTCTCTCAACTCTGTAGTCTGCCTGCCAAACGGAATGTTCTGTACTTAGCTGTCCCTTAAAATGCTTATCCAATGATACAAACAATCAAATGAGCAGTGGCTTGCATACATCCCATTAGTTCAAATTAAATTTAAATTAGCTCATTTTAGCCATTAAGACTGACCCAGGCCCATATGGACAACAAAAATCAGGAAAGGAGTAACTAGGTTACCCGGAGTCCTAAGCAGGCAGAGTGACATAAAGGTCCTCTCTTACAAAGCTTTTAGGCACTAAGTCATTTCAGTAAACATTTAATGAGCACCTACTATGTGCCAGCACTGTGTCAGGTAATGGCAGTATAAAACACACAGCACCAGCCCAGGATGGACATGGAAATGATCAAATTGCCACATATCCTGATAAGTCTCACCTCTGAAGTCAGAACAGAGGTGCTGTTGGAGGACTGAGGACAGGTAACTAAATCTGCCCACGTAAACAGCACATGGTTTCAGAGCAGGTGACATTTGAGCTGCACCTTCAATTTCAAGCTTATTTCTTATTTTAAGGCTCATCCAACCCTACCCTCCCTCCCCCCACCCCCCACAAACACACACAAACACACACATCTTTCTTTCCTCCCTCCTTCCTCCTTTGTTTCTTTCTCTCTGCAAACTTTCCCTGAAATACTAGATTTTTTCCACCACGCAGTTGACCAACAAGATATCTGGCAACATTCAATGTTCTTAATTACTCATCCATAATGAAGGGACCAGAGGTAATTGGTCATCTTCAGAAAAAATGCTTTTAGGGTCAGAGCCTTGGACAACTAAAGTCAATAGATAACTAGTGATGGTGAATGTTAATTCAGCTAAACTATCCCTCTATTGATAGATACAGTCTATTTCTATCAACAAAGAGGAGAACACAGCCCTGGGAAAAGGGATGGGGACAGGGGTAGTGGGAGGTGTGTCAGGGAGGTAGGGACCTGCGTTCCTGGGAGCCAAAGAAGAAGAAGCTAGAATAAAGATGTATCCTGTCACCAATTTTCAGCTGGCCACTCTCCCACCCACAGGATCACACCACACACAGCAAGTTGGCACGGTCATCACGCGGCAGGCGGCTTAGCAGAAAGACTGCAGGCTCTGACTTGACCCAGACCTCTGTCGCTTCCACTGTAAACGGAACACAGAGCGTCTGCCTTATAGTCGCTCCCTGAACCAGTGGGACCTTGCAGAGCACTGAGCAGACACACAGCCCACACCAGCCACGCCTGTTATTAATGAACACAGCCTTCGCTATCACAGAACCACACAGGCTCCCTGGACAAACACACAGCAGCAATCATCCTGTTCCTTCATCCTCACCACGCTCACCATCATCATCACCACCACCGCCACCAAAGCCGCCTACAAGCTTTGGGCAAGTCTTTACATCCCTGGGCCTGAGTTTCCACATCTGTGAAGCAAGTTCTCCTGCACCATGTGAAATGCAGGGACAGTGAGGCCGGGCCCCGCTCACACCAGGAGCTGGCCTTGGTGAAGAGTCATGGCACTGGCCTCACTGAGTAAACAAACAAGCCTCTTGCACTAAAAATCGGATCCTTTGAACAGAAAACATGCCCACTCACCTCTGCCCTGCAGTGGGGAGGCCGCCCCACAGGAGGGCGCGGAGTTGACCGCCTCCGGCAGCCTTGATTACCTCCTGGAGCTGCCAGAACCTGGCCCCGTAGGACACGCAACCTCACACCTGAAGCGGCCGGACTCTGGGTTTGGTTTTATTATTTCGGCACTGCCTACAGAAAGCCCTTGGATCGGCGTGAGTGTTTCTTTTTTTAACCCCTGGCATAAGCAGTGCACAACAGGGGCACGCCTCCACCAGCTTGAGCTGTCCCGGATTAACGAAGCACCGTGAGGTTCACTGGTCTGGTCTCTTCTGAATGGGGTCAAACGGTGCCCGGCTCCGGCCCCTGGGGCCAGGCATCCCTGGGAAGCTCTGATGCAGAAGGGCAACTCTGCAGATGTCCCGACCGAACCATCCAGCAAACCCAGCTCAGCAAGCTCGTCTCCCTCTGGCCTGAGAGGTGACAAGGCCAAGGAGTACTGGATCAGGATCAGGAAACTGCCACAGATCAGCTACACGGCCAACAATGGGCCTCCACCTGCCTGTCACAGATGAACCTACCTACGAAACAGAAACAGAATCACGACATAGAGAACAGACAGGTGGCTGCCAAGGGGGAGAGGGCTGAGGGAGGGCTGGAGTGGGAGGCTCGGGTTAGCAGATGTAAGCTTTTATATACAGGATGGCTACACTACAAGGTCCTACTGTATAGCATGGAGAACTATATTCCGTGCCCTATGATAAACCATAATGGAAAAGAGTATTTAAAAAAAGAATGAAGGGGCTTCCCTGGTGGCGCAGTGGTTGAGAGGCTGCCTGCTGATGCAGGGGACGCGGGTTCGTGCCCCGGTCCGGGAAGATCCCACATGCCGCGGAGCGGATGGGCCCGTGAGCCATGGCCGCTGAGCCTGCACATCCGGAGCCTGTGCTCCGCAACGGGAGAGGCCACAGCAGTGAGAGGCCCGCGTACCGCAAACAAACAAACAAACAAAAGAATGTATATATATGTATAACTGAACCAGTTTGCTATACAGCAGAAATTAACACATTGTAAATCAACTATACTTCAATTAAAGAAAAAAAAAAACTTGTAGAGCCCCTTCTCCTATTCATAGGCACCCTTCACCCTTCCAAGGTTGCATCTCACATTCCTCCTCCTCCCCCACCCACCAGGCCTAGGATCTGCTTCCTGCGAGGTCTTGCCCCACCCTTCTCATGTCACAAAAATCCAAGTTCAAGTCACCCACTGCACCTCCCTCCTCCCCACCTCCACTCCTGCCCCATGCCCTCCCCTCTCACCCTCCCACCCTGACATTTCTTCCCCCATCCCTACCCGACTGTGTATTTTTTTCTCTCTTCCTCCCCCTTTATGCCGCTCCTCTGGTCCTCTGTGTTCCTGCCTCTGCTCAGGGAACTTAAATGAGAAAATGGTGTACTATTTCCGCAGACTGCACTGAGCCATCCTACCTTTGTCAAACCTGAAACCTCATCTTTCCTTGCTGATTTGGTCCTTTGTGAGAGTCGACATGGACACCAAGGATGGGCCACAAGAGGCACGGAGAGTCAGAAGGGCCCAGCCAGCTGGGGTGATGGGCATACTTCCCATTAAGGACACAGAACACAGACACAGATGAAAAAGCGGGTCTTCCCTGCTCCTAAGATGCCACCACGAAGGTCCTCACACATCAAGGTATCTCCTTTCAGGAGCACAGCCAACAGCCGTGGTGAGAAAAGAAGCGCCTCTAATTTGATCTGACCTCAAAACTTTTTCACAGAGGACATGACCCAAACAATAAAGCAGTGGAGATGTAGCAGCTGGAATGGGACAATGCACTCACCGGCCATTAGTTATGTTTATTATGTTAATGGGTCATAAAGTAATTAGAATTCGTCCTGTTTTTACTGGATTTGGGAGAAGAGGGTTGTTCTGAAATAAATTTAATCCTCAGGCAATAAATCTGGAGTAAGCCAATAATGGCTCTGCCCACCATTCACTGGAAAGCATGCCATCAGGTAGCTCTGGGTTCAAATTCCACCTCTGCTACTTACTGGCTGTGAAACCCTGGGCCAGGAACCGACCCTGTCTGTGCCTCAGTTTCCTTGTCTGTTAACTCAGAATACTAAACCACGTAGAATACCTGTAACTGACCCTAGACACATCTTCACCATCACTATGTGAACTTCAACATGTCAGGCAGTAATCTAAGTGCCTAATGTGGATTAATTCATTGACACAACAACTTTCACTAGGGACTGTTGTGATACTGTTTCACAGATGGATGGAGAAGTCGAGTGACTTGCCCAAGGTCACACAGCTGAGCAGAGGATGCAGACTTCACCCCTAGACAGTCTGGCTTCAGAGCTACACCATTCAATTGCTGTTAGGCCCAGTGGCCAGCAAAGAGTAAACTGTTCAACACCTCACTCGCTAGCATTATCATAATAATATTGGCTTTATTTTGATAAACATGACTGCCTCCAGAGGGGTGATTTTATATTGCCTTTTTGAATTAAATTTCTGTCCCAGGGGCACAGAGCCTAGTGTAATCGCTTATGTTTCTGCCCGCTCTCCACTCGCATCCTATTGGAGAGAAAGCCAGGCTCAGGGAACTGCTTGCCTGTGTGCGGCCTGATGGGTCAAGCTGCATTCTCTGGGCCAAAGAGGCTGCGGGGGGGGGGGGGGTATCTCCATTCCAGAGGTGTTGGCAAATCTCTCGGTGGCTGGGGCCAACTGCAGAAGGACAGCCACCACCTGTCCCTCTTGACTGGGGAGTGGAGGGGGCAGGCGGCCACGACACACAGAGAGAAAAGCTCCTCAGCCTGACGTACATAGGCCCAGCTCCGACCACTTACAGGGGCCTGCAGGCTGGACAGAGGCTGCCCTCCCCTGCCTACCACGCCGGCTCCATCCCAAGCCAGCGATGACCGGTGCTGAAATCCAAGGTGCCCCAGGCAGCGGCCCCAGCCTTGCCCCCAGAGCTGACCAGCGCCTTCAGCTTGACTCTGGTGGCACAGAGCTCTTTCACTGCAGTGGGAGGGAGTTGTTGGACGCTGGTTCATTGAAAGCTTCTCTCGCCAGAGCCTGAGCGCGTTTGTCAGCAGCAAAGCGGAGATGGGAAGCACGGGGCCACGAGGAACCCCCCTGCCCCACATGCTGACGCCTCCTGCCGCCTCACCTGGGGATGGGCTCCACTGGCCAAGTCATTCTGGCAGGTGAGCCGTGGCCTTCAGTCCCCCTGGACCCGGGCGCGTGCCTTCAGGATAAATCCGGTGCAGCATCACGGCAGCCACCCCCGGAAATTGCGCCGTCAGGCAATCTCAACCTGAACATCCCAACCTTGGGAAAGTAGACAAAATGTCATAGAAGAAAACACAGGGGATGGTCAAGAACACGGGCTTTGGAGCACCACAGCTCTGAGCCTGAATCAGTGATCTATTCTCAAGCCATGAGACCTGGGCAAGCTGCATAGCCTCTCGGCCTCAGTTTCTCATCTGTGCAATGGACACAAGAACCAGGGTAGAACCCCAACCCTGGAGACCATGAGTGATGCAGGGCTCTAACAAACTAGATACCCTACCATTCCAATCCTTAGATTTCACTAGAAAAGCGTGGGCATGCAAAGGTAGTCCATGGAGTCAGAAGCCAGGATAGCAAGCACCTCTGGGAGGGCCAAGGGGGACTCCGGGGTACTGGTCAGGTCCTGTTTCTCGATCTGGGAGCTGGTCTTACAAGCGGGCTCCTCTGCATACCTGCAGTGCACGACATGCTTTCTGTACTTCGCTGCTTGTAGAATATATTCACTATAATTCGAGTTTTTTAATTTACTAGAAAAACAGAAAAAGCTTTGGCACGGGACATATAAATCGGCCTTTGTCCTCAGCTCAGAGGGAGAACTCTGGATCTGAACAAGCTGGTTATCTTGCCATATGGGCCCCTCCCCCCAGGGCTTATTCACAAAGCCATCCCATAAGGGCACAGTTGCACCTGCAGGCCGCCCAGTGGACTCAGAGACCATCCTATCCAGTGACGCCAGCCCAGCCTCACTGACTTGCACAAATGTTCACCGAGCAGCTACTGTGGACCAGGCATGGACCTAGAGCAGAAGGAAACTAAGAATGCTCCTCCTTTCAAAAGGCTTATTTTCAGGCTCCTCCAGATGATCCCTGGGGCTTCCCCACCCCCCAGCCCTCTGGTGTAAACCACCCACAGTCCATGCCACACAGAAGCCAAGAACATTTTTTTTTTTTTTTTTTTTTTGGTACGCAGGGCTCTCACCGCTGTGGCCTCTCCCATTGCGGAGCAGAGGCTCTGGACGCACAGGCTCAGCAGCCATGGCTCACGGGCCCAGCCGCTCTGCGGCATGTGGGATCTTCCCGGACCGGGGCACGAACCCGTGTCCCCTGCATCAGCAGGCGGACTCTCAACCACTGCGCCACCAGGGAAGCCCCAAGAACCTTTTTAAGACTTTTATTCCCTCCAAGATTTTTTGAGGCATCCAGCACAGCAGGGCTCTGAAGACAGAGTACTGTCTCCAGGTTGAGCTCCTTAACCTCTCTGTGCCTTGGTTTTCCCATTCTGAAAATGGGAGTAATGACTACCCCTTAGGGTTCTGTGACAGTTATAGAAGACGAGTCAGCAAAATGCTTAGAATATGCTTGGCATATAGTAAGCACTCAGTGCGGTCTGGCTGCTACCACTTTTGCGATTTCTGAGAATTCCCAGTGAGTTGTGCCTTTCCCTACATCCGCCCATGAAATTTATCTCTGTCTTCCTTTTCCATGAAAACCTACTAACCCAGAGCATCCACAGTGGTCTCCACTGGTCATTTACCTTCTCAGCCCTCTCAGGAAGGGGAACGAAATAAGGAAGAGAGAGACTAAAAGAGAGACAGATGCAGAGAGGGAGGGAAGGTGAGGGAGGGAGAGAAGGGAGGAAGAAAACTCACTTTCCCTGTAAAGCCACTTCATCTGTGGCTCTGGTTCCTCCCAACATGTCCACTGTCCAATACAGCAGCCATAACCACATGTGGCTACCAAACACTTGAATTGTGCTATAAATATAAAATATACACCAGCTTTCAAAGACTCAGCATGAAATAAAGAATTAAAATATCTCAAGAATTTTTTAATACATTTTGGTTATACTGACCTATTATTAAAATTAACTTCACCTATTTCTTTTTACCTTTTTTTTTTCACGTGGCTACTGGGAATTTTTAAATTCCATGTGTGGCCTATAGTATATTTCTATTGGGCAGCTCTGTTCTAGCTTATCAAGGTGTCTTCCTACACAAAGGCAGCTCCCTCTTTCAAAGGAATTTTCATCCCAGTTATTAAAATAAGTGTTTCCTCTCGACATGTAGGTACCTTTTAGACCAAATTCCATGGATGTAGAAACTAAACCTGGGAGTGATGAAGTGAGCTACAGAGGCTCACAAATTGTGGGGTAAGAATTCGACTCTGGGTCTAGCTCAATGCTGAGCCGAGCTCTTTCCAATGCTGGATACGAATTCACCCCCGTCTCCAAATCTGCTCCCTGAGACAGCGGTCTCTCCATGCCATCACCCCAGAAAAGAATGAACAACTAACATTCAGTTACTTGCTACCAGTGGGTGGCTGTGTTTTAAACAGTAAGATTCTTTGGTACCTTGAGGGGGGGATATGGCTTAACCACAGTGTTGGTGAGAGCTTGCAGAGGTAAGATCAGGATGTATGATATTCCCATGCCTTTGATACCCGGCCCTAAATGTCATCTCCAGTCTCAGCTCTTTCTTACACAGGATACAGTCAAGGAACTCGGGATACTTCAGAGCTCTAATTGTTACAGGAGGGGTCACCTTGGGCCAGGTGTGCCTCACGTGAAGCAAGAATGAATCCTCTCCATATGCCATGATACCTGGATTCTTTATGCCCATTTTACAGATGAGCAAACACACTCCCAGGAAGGCTCCATGATTTGCCCAGTCGGCCAGCTAGGAAGTGGCAGAACTGGAATTCAATCCCAGTTCCTGTTAACAACTACGAATCCCCCCTTCATTTCACACTTCCCAACCTTTGCTCCTGTGGTCCCCTGTGCTAGAATCACCTCTTCTCCCAGCGAGTTCTGGCTCAGACCACCTTTTCCATAAAGTCTAAACTGCTCTCTCCCTCTTCATAAAACTAATCACTCCTTCCTTTGGTCACCCATGAACTTTAAACCCCATCTATCCCGTACTTTTCACAGGGTTAGAATTCACTGCTTACATGTCTACTACCTCCATGACAGCCTGAGCGTCTTCAGAGGAGAAGCCAGGCCTTGTCCATGTGTACAGTTTCAGTTCCTGGCACAGTATCAGGTACACAGGAATTACTCAATAAATATCTGTTGACTGAATGAAATAATCAACCAACCCATCTTGACACCCTGGTTTTTGCTCTGAGTCCCTTTTACCAACCAGCTTCCCTTTCCGGCATTCCCATGTTCCTCCCCATGGGCGGCCCCTCCACCAATCTGTTTGCATGGAGAGAGGCCAAATGCATTGCTTTCGACTGCAGCTTGGTAACACCAATTGTCACCTCTCCACTTTTATTAACTGCTGGGTTAACCAAGCACTCCAAATTGTGCCCACCCATGCTAACATGAAAGCATTTCTGGATGGCCAAGGAAACAAGGTGTAAGCTGAAGCAAAAGGTATAATCTCACAGCCTTGTGGATCTTACACAACTGCCATATATCAGGACCTTTGGGTCTAAGTCAGATGGGATGGAAGAACAGTCTTGATCAAAATCTCAGCTTCTACACAGCAAATAGGTATCAGAGTGAACTTAGGGACTTCCCTGGCGGTCCAGTGGTCAAGACTCTGTGCTTCCAATGCAGGGGCCGCAGGTTCGATCCCTGGTTGGGGAACTAAGATTCTGCATGCTGCACAGTGTGGCCAAAAGAATGAACTTTGATGTACGTCCTCATGTGAGCCCTGTCACCGTCCTATGAGAGCTGTTATTATGCCAGCTTTCAGATAAGGAAACTGAGGCTCGACTGAGAAATATACTACACACTTGCCCAGGGTCACCCAGCTGCACGAGATGGAGCTACGATCCAGACTCACTCCTCTTCACTGCAAGAGTCATGCCGGGTCCCTGCCACCCAGGACCCGACGGTCACACTCCTGCCTCTTCCTTGTGGCCTGGCTCACCGTCCCAGACCTACCAGCCACATTCCGGTCACTTCAGTCACTTCAGGCGGCCCTCACACAACTGATGTTTTCCTTCCTCCACCAAAGTTTTACCTAACCTTCCAGACATCACAGCGTAAGATGTTTTCATCTGAACCTTCGGCAAGATCTTGCTTTCCAATTCTGAAACAATTTTCATAGGAACGTTTTTGTTCCCTCTTAGGACACAGGTATTGGAAACAGATGCCTCCCTGTCCCTCATTTACGCCCACAAAAATACGTACCATTTTGTGGGCAGTAAACACCAGAGCAGAAGGATGGAAGGAAGAGGGAAAGATTTACTATACATGTGAATGTACTTTTTGGCTTCTGCTTGCAAAGATTGGGTACCATCCTTCCAAACTGTCCCCTTCTACTTTATAAGTAGCTTTTTTTTTTTTTTTTTACATTCAATTAAGATGCCACAGAGGCCACTAGGCCGACTTGTGATGACATTCCCTGACAGGCTCCCATATGGAGAGTCTAACGTTCCAGATGCCTTCCGTGTACCAGGTTTCCAGAAGCACAGTTACCAGCCCCCTGGGGCCAGAAAAGGAGTTCCGCACACGAGATGCACCACATGGCTTATGTCCAGCTTAACGAGCAAACTGCTCAAAGCCTCCAACAGCCCAGGAGCCCCCAGAGGTCCCTGCGCAACGTCAGCAGGTGAAGTCACCTCCAGCTCTCGAATGAGCAGGTGGAGAATTGGAAGGGAAGGTGAGCATCTGTGTGGGAAGGCTGACCTGAGTCTCACTACCTAGAGAGGAATTTGAGAAACGGAAGGTCAAACCATTAGAATTACCAAGTCTCCCAAACGTGCGTAATAAACTGACCCCTTTAAAGAGGAGAAGGGGGCTGGTTAAAAAGCGCAGGTCTTACTTTTTGAAACTGCGTTTCCCTGGCAAATGAGCTCACCTAAGAATCACAGCAAGGTTTTGCTTTGTTATTTATCCTGAAAATGTAAGCCCCCAATTTAAAAAGTATTGTTGAAAGAACAGCTTCCTGGGAATTCCCTGCTGGTCCTAGGACTCTGTGCTTTCACTGCTGGGGCCTGGGTTCAATCCCTGGTCAGGGAACTATGATCCCACAAGCCACGCCAAGTGGCCAAAAAAAAATTTTTTTTAAGAACTGAAAGGAAATAGCAGCTTCCTCTCTCAGAACACACAGATTGCAGACCCATGGGACCCATTTTGAGAAAGACTCACCTACAGTGTTAATTTCACCGCGGTTCAGCCTGGACTGTTCCGGAAACAAGTTACAGCACATCGCTACAAGGGGTTAAAAGGCAGTGGGTGAAATCGGGGGCTGAAGTTGGGGGTCGCGCTCCTGTGCGTGGACAGGACGACACTGACCTGTGAGGCTTGTTCTCCAGGATGCTAAGCTGACGCTGCAAAAGCCCTCAGGGCCGTAACAACCAGGACGAACACGGATGGACATGGAGCAAAGTCCTCCCCAGCACCCTTTCTGCACCAGCAACACCGCCTCTGTCCTTCGATATTCCTTGTCCTTCTGCATCAAGACAAGGGCCAATGACCTAGAGCAAATGAGCCTGTGTCTAAAGCTGGCCCAGCTTCTATCCAGATCTGCCACGCCACTAGCACCCCTGTTCCCAGCAGTCAGAAAGGGCGCAGGGGACTTCCTAGCAGGGGACATGGTTAAAGCTTAGGAAAAACACCCAGGATGAAATTCTACAAGGAAAGCAGGGGTCCTCTTGTTAAACAGCAATGCTGACCCTTGTCATATAAAGTAACTAAGGAGGGGTAAATAAAGCACTTTGCAAATCCAAGTTCCATACATTCCACAGAGCAATAAAATGCACTTAGCTACCTCACTCCAGCATCGCTAGTATATTCCTGAGATTTGATCTCGCGCCAACATGTGCACATTCCCTGCTTACAGAACTGAGACGAAATTTTGATTTTCTTCCACCCTTCTCCTTCTTTCTCTGCTAGGATTACCTTGAACTCCAGGAGCCCAAAATTATGGGGATTTCAGCAGACAGATCAAACACTCTTTTTAATTTATCGCTCCATAATCCAATTTTCTTCACGTTGGACCACAAATCGCTAGGCCTCTTCACAAATCCACAGGGGCCGTGAGACGTGACATACAGCTGGACAAATTATGTGGAAAATGGGAACACTTGTCACTTTGGGCCCCGGTTTCCGAATCAGTAACTCAAGAAGGTCGGGTTAGAACTTCTCTAAAGACTCCTTGGCCGCCAACACTGGAGGAGCCTATGCAGTGGGAAGTTATCTTTATGTTTCAGCCTCAGCAACTTAAGAGCCTTTCCCTACAATATGATGGAAGCAGCAACGCATAAACCTCCAAGGCCAGCAACATGAGGGCAGTGCCCCTCCAGAGCCAGGCGGATGCTTGACTACCACTTTGTAACCACCCTGTGCAGGTCTTAGTATCTCCGCTGTAGCACTGAGAAAATGAAAATTCAATGAGCGTGAGTAGCCCACCCAGGATCACAGAGATTGTAAGCAACAGAGACCCGGAAGCAGCTATTTCTCAATGCCTCCCATCCCTGTAGCCCTAGCCAAGTCACCCTCACAGCCTGCCTGAAATGAAGCCCCTCCTACATGGCACCCCTGCCTCCACCTTTGCTCCCGATGGGGAATCCTCAACATAGGAGAAGTCCCAGTGCCCCTGATAAATGAGTAACTCACGCCATTGTTCTGATGGCTCCGGCCCACCAGGGCCTGAACAACTGGGCCCCGTTCCTCTCTGACCTCAGGCCCCACTACTTTCCTCCCTGCTCCCTCCCTTCCAGCCTCAGGGACAGCCTTGTGGCCTCTCAATTAGCAACTGAAAAGTGGCCTCAGGGCCACTTACCTTACCTCAGCCTCAGCTCTTTCCCCAGACAGCTGCATATGACTCATTTTTTCACCTTCTCAGGTGTTTGATAAAATCACCTTCCCTGAGAATTCCCCTGTGACCAACTTAAACCTGCAAACTCTTACCACCACCACCACCACCACCACCACACACACACACACACACACACACACACACACACACACACACACACACAC
>NW_021703783.1:87423158-87459024 GCF_005190385.1 Monodon monoceros
CACACACACACACACACACACACACACACACACACACACACACACACGCTACCTTCCCTCAGCTAGAATATAAGCTCCCTGAGGACAAGAACTTCTATCACTCAGTTTATTAAACAGACCCACTGCGCTGAGAGCAGTGCCTCACACACAGTAGGATTCAGTAAATATCTGTGAGATGAATCCAAAAAAAAAATTAAGATTTGAATGCAGGTCTGCCACAGGGCGGTCTCCGCTCACAACACCACCTCTCTCCCCCCAACCAGAGCATTAAGCCCCATGAGGGTGGGAACTGAGCCCACAGAATGGGCCTCAGTCCACAGGGGTTTCCTCCCACGGACTAGTCATTAGTGAGCCTTCCCTCCAGGCTGTGGCAATGCATCACTTTAAAGAAAGCACTTGTATATTTGCAAAGAACACGGGCCTGGGTCACTGTATGCGGGACCTCTTTCCTCTGCTGGCATTAAAGAGCATGCTCTTCACACACGACGCTCAGGGTGACTCTGTCCGGGAGAAGCTGCCCTCGTATCTACCCCCGCCTCTCTTCTGAGGCTCCAGCACCGTGTCAGCCCCGCAGAGGGCCTTGGAAGGCCGGGGCCACGTCCAAGCGACTGTGAGTTTGGCTGGAGCGTCACAACGATGCGAGGGATAAATCAGTGGGAGCCGAGCAGGACCAGATGCAGGAGGCCCTCAAAGGCCGGATGCCACCGCCCCACAGAGCAGCCAGATTCTCCAGGTCACCGCTTACACTGCTGGGGGCCGCAACCCAGCCTCCGATCTGCCTGCCCAGGGAAGGGAGGCCTCCCCCTCCCGCCAAGTCACCATCTTGGTGGCACACACGCGCCAACTCCGAAAGCCAAGCCTCCAAGGGACAGTGACAGGAGCGTCTCCAGGTTTCCCAAAGACTCAAATCCACCTCCTTCCTGGCTCTGAAGCCCAAGCTCCCTGCGCTTCTAACGTGCGTGCCCAGCATAGTCACCTGAGCCTGTGATCGTACCAACAGCACATGCATCGGGGAGACTTTCCGCCAGAAAAGTCCTTTTTTTTTTTCGGTACGCGGGCCTCTCACCATTGTGGCCTCTCCCGTTGCGGAGCACAGGCTCCGGACACGCAGGCTCAGCGGCCATGGCTCACGGGCCCAGCCGCTCCACGGCATGTGGGATCTTCCCGGACCGGGGCATGAACCCGTGTCCCCTGCATCGGCAGGCGGACTCTCAACCACTGCGCCACCAGGGAAGCCCGAAAAGTCCTTTTAATAAAAGAACAGGTAAGCGTCTGCGAGGGCTAGGAATACTAAGTGGAATGTGTGTATGATGAGCGGGGCAGTTTTCTAATGATAACTCCTTTTCATGCCAAAGCCCTGATTAAACACTACTATCCCCATTTCACCCACACAGAAATCGAGGCTCAGATGATACGAAGTCACCCACTCCAGCCAGGCAGTGGCAGAAGTTGCTTTCAAATCCCATGTACACAGCACAGGAGGTGTGTTTCACAAGCAACACTGCCTTTATAGAGCTGAACAGAATCTATCCTTTTTTAAGTTGCTGAAAATATAATTAAGTTGCCACTAAGCCACTTCATCACAAGCTGGTATCCTAGATGACCCAGTACAGAAGGCAGGGGGCATCTGAAACCCCAGACTGGAGCCCAGGAGCACCGTGGGAGGCAGATGCCCTTCCCTTAGATGGCAAGTGGCACAGTGGAAGGAACAGGGCCTTGAAGTCCTGAGCTCCCAGGGCAAATCAATCCCTCTAAGCCTCAGTCTGTTCACCTATGAAATGGGACTGTTTGCCCATCACCTGGTTGTGGGAAGGACCTTGTGGTTTTGATGAAGCACTAAAAGGCCTGTTAATGTGCTCTGTGGCCTGTAAAAAGCTATTAAAACAAAGTTATAATTACGATGAAATCTAGTGAGTGATGCCCGTTAAGAGGCTGAGCTTTGGGCATAAGCAGTTCAGCTACCCTCTGGGAGTGAGCGTGAGTTCACCGGGGCTACAACGTCCTCCTGCTCAAGCCTGGTCTCTCCAAACATCATTAAAAGACAAAAATGCAGCCCTTACAAGGACCTTTCAAGAGACATCAACCCAGAGACTGTAGCCCTGAATCACAAACTCCCCCTTCAGTCTCTCAGGTAAGGAAGTAGCCAAGGTGAGTTCCAGGCTGCAATCCCTCTTCTCGGATCCAGAGGACGCTGGCCTGGGGCAGTCCTGTCCCTGGTGCTCAGCAAGGACACATGGACCCAGTACATTACTACTTCTCCCTTTCCTTCTCCTTCACCTCTGAGGTCGGTCATTCTCCCACAGGCAATCCCTCTTTTTTTTTTAATTCTTTATCAAATTCTTTTCCCATTTAGGTTATTAGAGAATATTGAGCAGAATTCCCTGTGCTGCACGTTAGGTCCTTGTTGTTGTTGCTGGTTTTTTTTATAAATTTATTTATTTTTGGGTGCGTGGGCTTTCTCTAGTTGCCGTGTGCAGGCTTCTCATTGCAGTGGCTTCTTTTGTTGCATAGCACAGGCTCTAGGAGCACAGGCTTCAGCAGTTGTGGCACATGGGCTCAGCAGTTGTGGCTTGCGGGCTCTAGAGCACATGCTCAGTAGTTGTGGCACACGGGCTTAGCTGCTCTGCGGCATGTGGGATCTTCCTGGACCAGGGCTCAAACCTGTATCCCGTGCATTGGCAAGCGGATTCTTAACCACTGCGCCACCAGGGAAGTCCAGGTCCTTGTTGTTTATTTAAACATAGTAGCATGTACATGCATACATGTACACATGTACATGTCAATCCCAACAGCAGGCAATCCCTCTTACACCATGTTCCTCAAACTTGAGTGACCAGCAGCCACCTGTATGGAAAAGAAGTTAGCAAGGAACTCTATTTTGGCTTAAATCGTTTTTATTCCAGTATTATATAAGCACTAAAATGTAAAATATTAAAATTAAAAAAATTTAAATAGTATTTATTGAGTGCTAAGTGCCAGGCACTGTGCAGGATACAGCGCTGAGGACAGTGACAAAAAGACACGCCCTGCCCTCAAGAAGCTTCCAGTCCAGCAATCAACCAAAGAAAGAAATGAACCAAAACAGCCTACACAAAAGCCATGGAAGTCAACTTGGGAACACGGCCTCAAAGGTTTTTAAAAACACAGAAGGCAAGTTTCCACATGGGCAAGCTGGTGAGAGAGGGCTGAGGAAATGGTACATAAACTGAGAGCAAGATGAGAGCAGGAATTATCCAGGACTGGGGCTGGCAGTGGTGGGCAGGGGTGGTGAAGGAAAACAGAATTCCAAGCCAAGAGAAGAGATAGCATGAGCATCAAATGAGGGACACAGGCCCAGAACTGGTGACTCTAAAACAGCCTTGAAGCCGAAGTGCCTTCACAAGGTGCCTTGTTGTGGTTCAGTTCAACACTAAACAAGTTTAAGTTGACTTAAAGTGACAGTAGATGCTAAGCCTAAACCATCACTCTCCCGAGACAGTACGGCTGGCTCTGCTCAGATCAGCCGGGTTCTTCTGAGATCGGTGCCCCCAGCCTCGTGCCTTCCTGAGGTTGGAAACACCGTGGAACCACCCAGATGCTCCCTTCACACAGTCAGCCTCCTCCGTCCTTCCTTCCTGAGCTTTCCTCAGCTCAAGAGGGACCATCTGGTGCCCAAGCAATGACTCATCGGTGCCCATCCAGTGGTACTTGGTTATTCGTAGTCACGTAGACCCAGAGGATGCTTGCATTGATTTGAGATAACACCAAAGTATCAATTTTTTTAAATGTCAATGAAAGCCAAAAATTAAATTTAAAAAAGTGACTCAGGGAATACCTGCAAGCCCATGAAGGAACACTGTTTGAGAAACAACTCATAGTGAGTCTTCTGCCCTTCCATTTTGTTAAAATCTTCGACAACCTTCAAAAAACCCCTCCCTGCTGCATTTTCAACTGCCTCTCCATGGCCCTTCCAATCCAGGAAATGCTGTGCATTTGGTGGGTCAATGTAAGAAGAATGCTTGTATATCATGGATGGGGGTGAGAAAGTGGCCAACATTGGAGGCCCTCCTACCTATAAAGCACCTTGAAATATATCCTCACGCGATGCTCACAACAACCTTGGAAAACATTTCACCTGTTTTAGAGGTGAAAAAACCAGCAGTGTTTTTAGCAGATTAAAGTCAGACACACAGTCAAGGGCCCGATTTACTTTTTCTTTTTCTATTTCTGGTTTTTTTTTTTTTTGCCCACACCATACAGCTTGCGGGATCTTAGTTCCCCAACCAGGGATTGAACCTGGGCCCTCAGCAGTGAAAGCATGCAGTCCTAACCTAACCACTGGTCTCCCAGGGAAGTCCCACCTCTTTTTTTTGTTTGTTTGTTTGTTTTTAGTTGGTTAACAATTAGTTTCAGGTGTACAGCAAAGTGACTCAGCTATATATGTATATTCTTTTTCAGAATCATTTCCCTTATAGATTATTACAAGATATTCAGTATACTTCCCTGTTCTATACAGTAGGTCTTTGTTGTTTATCTATTTTATATACATAGGGTGTATATGTTAATCCCAAACTCCTGATTTATCCCCCCCCCCATCTCCCCTTTGGTAACCATAAGTTTGTTTTCTCTGTGAGTCTATTTCTGTTTTGTAAATAAGTTCATTTGTATCATTTTTTTAGTTTCCACATATAAGTGACATCATATGATATGTGTCTTTCTCTGTCTGGCTTACTTCACTTAGTATGATAATGTCTACGTCCATCCACGTTACTGCAAATGGCATCATTTCATTCTTTTTTATGGCTGAGTAGTATTCCATTGTATGTATGTATCACATCTTCTTTATGCATTCATCTGTCGATAGACACTTAGTTGCTTCCACGTCCTGGCTATTGTAAATAGTGCTGCTGTGAACATTGGGGTGCATGTATCCTTTCAAATTATAGTTTTCTCTAGATATATGCAAGGGCCTGATTTAAATCGAGGTATTGCCTGACCCTAAGGCTTGAGCTTCACGCAGGACCCCACCTCATTCCCCCGAAGAAAATCCTACCTTTTGAAGAACTGGACGCAGTGAGATGACAGGGGCCTGTAAAACTCTCCCCGAGCTCCTCTGCAAAGCGCCATGGTTCTTTTTTTAATTACATAAGCCTTTCCTCAAGCCCCTTCATTCAATATAAATGAAAACAATTCTTATTCAGTCTTCTCATCTTTCTGTTTTAATTGTCAGGTTTGCAAGCATAGCTCTCTGACAGTTCTCGTGGCAAAAACCCAGGAAGGCAGCTCCCTCTGGGGCTAGGCAGACTTGTGCACCAACCAGCACTCCCCAGCACCATTTGTGACATCCTTCTCAATGGGAGAAAAGAAAACGTATGCTTTGGAGTCCATCCATTCATAACTCTGAGATTTTGGAGCTGGAATAATACATCTTTGGAAACTCTGCAAAATGGCTACCATAAATAAACTTTTTTTTTCTTGGTCCCTTCTGAAGTACTAGCAGAGGTGGAAGTCAGACTCTCTTCAAATGGGGCCTCTGTTAATCGACTTATGTCAATGCCACTGACGGAGAACATTCAAGGTGGGGAGGTGGGCTCTGGGGGTCCCCAGGGGCTCACTCAACCCTCACAGAGGGACCGACATAAAATGCCAGCATCACAGACAGGTTCCAGCTGCTAGTTTCTCCAGAAGAGGATGGGATCATTTGAACCAGATCTTGAGTGGAGAATGGTCTTCAGTGACCAGAAGATGCGGGAGGAGAGAAGTGGAGAGAAGTACATTCATTCCTTGGGTGCTTACCGAGTGCTCAGTGTGGAAAAGGTACTAAGCTTAGGACCAGAAATACAGTGTGGTCCAGGAAAACAGACACGGTCCCTACCCTGGTGAAGTATGCAATCTCATGGGATAAACACACAGGCAAACAAACTACCTGCCATGTCAGTGCTGAGAGGAAAGCCCCCAACCAGGTCCTCAGGGCAGGGGGAGAACAATGGTGGTCAGCCTGGCACAGAGAAGGGGATGGGGGACTAGGGGCCCATGAGTGCCTGCTGGGTACCAGCACAGAGACAGTACAGCTGAGTTTCGTGAAGAGCATGAGTCTGGAGGTTCAAATCCTAGTTTCCCCCACTAACTAGCCCTGTAATCTGGGCAAGTTATAAACTCCATGTTGTAAAGTGGGGACCATCATCATGTTTATCCCATTGAAAGGTGTTTTGGTGAGAACTTAAAATGTCAAATGAATCCATTCATACAGAGGTTTAAAAGAGTGCCTGGCACATAGCTGGTGCTTAAAAAAAATTCTAGCTACTGTCTTTTTTAAATTAACCTGTACAACCCTAGGATGTGGATTTTTTTTTATATCTAACTATAGTTGATTTACAATGTTGTGTTAGTTTCAGGTGTAGAGCAAAGTGATTCCTTTATACATACATGTATGTATTCTTTTTCATTATAGGCTATTCCAAGATATTGAATATAGTTCGCTGTGCTATAGAGTAGGTCCTTGTTGCTTATCTATTTTATATATAGTAGCACATATCTGTTAATCCCAAATCCCTAATTTATCTCTCCCCCCGCCTTTCCCATTTGGTAACCCTAAATTTGTTTTCTATGTCTGTGAGTCTGTTTCTGTTTTGTAAATAAGTTCCTTTGTATCATTTTTTTAGACTCCACATATAAGTGATATCACATGATATTTGCTTTCTCTGTCTGACTTACTTATTCATCTCTAGGTCCAACCATGCTGCTGCAGATGGCATTATTTCATTCTTTTTTATGGCTGAGTAATATTTCTAGGATGTGGATTTTATCCCTATTTCACAGGTGAAGAAACTGAGGCTCAGGAAGCTGTTAAGGAACTTCACCAAAATCTCACAGGTAAATGCTGGAGCCGAGATTCAGATTTGGGTCAAGAGTCTTCAGTAAATAGTTTCAAAAACCTTAAGATTTGGGTTACCAGAGGATACTTCAGGTTTATCTTATATCTGCACAATTCCTAGGACTATTCAAAAGGATCATTATCTTGGTGATAAGCCAGCCTTATTAGGCGACAATTCCTCAAGTTCTTTAGGACAGAGTAGGTTCCAATACTTCTGTTGTACTGCCTCAGTGCCCCTAAAGGGACAAGCATTGGAAAATTTCGAACGAGAGAGGTGAAGAGAATGCAGAGACTCAAATTTTCATAGCTTCACTGGTCAGAGCAGCTCAGAAGGTGCACGGCCAGCGCCTCCCTCACCCAACAGGTCAGAACGATAAACATTTACAACAGAGCGTCTACCATGTTCCAGAAGCTATAAGCTGTAAACTCACATCTCCTCTGCACGCAAAGCCACTTCTGCCTCCCTTGTCTAGTTCAGGCTCCTCATCTGAGACTCATTCCAGAGTTTACCACTTCTAGAAGGTGTTAACCTTTTTAGGTTGTACCAAGGGCACCCACTCCGTGCTCTTCCAAATACTTATATTTCCTATCTCTCCACCACTGACCTTGACTGTTTCCTAAGAGTCAGCTCAGGAATCCGTCTCCCTACCAGGCTATGACTTCCATTCGGACATGGATGACGCCATTATTCGTTTTTAAGATATTTATTCATATTTTCCTTGAGCAGACATCTTTTGAGCACCTACTCTGTGCCAAGCCTCATGCTATGCGCTGGTGATAGAGAAATTAATGGAGAGGATGCCAATCTAACAGGAGAGTCAGGTGCAGGGAGTGGAATGGCATTCTGATGTCACCACTTGGCTTTAGCAAATAACCTCCCCTCTCTGGCTTGGTTACTTCATCTAGAAAATGGAATTAAATGGAGTTATCTATTACTGTCTCTTGAGATGATGACGATTACATGAGATCATGCCTATAAAATGTTGAGCAAGCAGATCCCTGGCACTCAGCAGGTAAGCCAAATACATGCTGGATAATTGTTTGTGATGAGAATTGTCAATGTCGGCTATTATCAAACGGGGGTGTTGCTTTCTCAACGTAGCTTTGAGTCTTTGTTTATTTTTTGGTAGCAAGGTCATCAGATATTTAATGGGAAATTGGCATAGTGTTTTGGCTCTGATGAGAAATCAATTTTGAAACATCACATATTTTAAACTCAGAAACCTAGTCAATGCCTCTCTATTCTAAACTTTGATAACATCGTCTAAAAACACCTTTTCAAAAGCCCACCCCCTCATGAGGCTTTCTCTGATCACTCACCCAGAAGACTCTCCCTCCTTTTTTTTTTTTTAATTGAAGTATAGTTGATTTACAAATATTGTGTTAGTTTCTGGTATATAGCAGAGTGCTTCAGTTATACTGAATCAGATTCTTTTCCATTATAGGTTATTCCAAGATATTGAATGTAGTTCCCTGTGCTATACAGTAGGACCTTGTTTATCTATTTTATAAATAGTAGTTTGTATCTGCTAATTCCAAACGCCTATTTTATCCCTCCCCCTCCCTTTCCCCTTTGGTAACCACAAGTTTGTTTTCTGTGTCTGTGGGTCTGTTTCTGTTTTGTAAATAAGTTCCTTTGTATCATCTTTTTAGACTCCACATGTAAGTGATATCATATGATACTTGTCTTTCTCTCTCACTTTCTTCCCTTAGCATGGTAATCTCTAGGTTCCATACTAAGAGATTGCTACAAATCTACATGTTGCTACAAATGGCATTATTTTGTTCTTTTTCGTGGCTAATATTCCATTGTGTGTGTGGCTAATATTCCATTGTGTGTGGCTAATATTCCATTGTGTGTGGAATATATGTATATATATATATATATATATATATATATATTACATCTTCTTATCCATTCATCTGTCGATGGACACTTAGGTTGCTTCCATGTCTTGGCTATTGTAAACAGTACTGCTGTGAACATTGGGGTGCATGTATCTTTCCGAATTAGCAGAAGACTCTCCCTACTTAAACTCCCTTACTGAGTCCTTTCTTAGGGCACTTTAGCACTTTCTCTACCTTGTACGAGTCAATGAGCTTATCCTGGCCCTCCCGCCACCATCACCAAACTCCAGCACTTCTTTCAAACAGGATCCACATCACACAGGAGTCATATCACATCCCACTATATCAGCCATCTGCTGCATAATCATGCCACCTAACACACCATCCCTGAAAGCAGTGTCTTAAGGCAACAATCACTCATTTTCACTAATGCATCTACAGGTCAGCTGGGACTTGGCTGATCGAGGGTGGGCTTGTTTCTCACTGAAGACTCTCGGGTTGGCTGAGCAGCTCTGTTCCAGTGTCTCCCATCCTGCTTTTCCTTGGACTACCAGGGTAGGCTGTTCTTGCAGCAAAGGCAAAGAGGCAGGAAAAAAAAAGGAGAAACACTCAAGGTCTTCTAAGGCCTAGGCTCAGATCTAGCACACCACCACCTCTGCTTTATCCTTCAGGTCAAAGTAAGCCACACAATTAAGCCCAAAGTCAAAAGTTGCAGAAATATACTATGATCTTTGGCTAGGAATTCAGAAGGGTGTGAAGAATTGGGGTCATTAATACACATAGCGAATCACATCCACCACCCAGGTGCCTCGTACATATAAAATAATCTTCAGGCACTGAATGAATGAATAAATAAATGAATGAATACTGAGTAAATTTCAGAGCCTTGTCAAGACATGACAATTTACCAGCAGCCACTGTAAGTCCTAAATCTGGTACATCTGTACCACTCTCCCTAAATTTTAGTTTGTGGTGGGTCCCTAGGCTCCACTGTACTTTAGCTGGAGAGGTGGAATTTCAAAAACTTGTACGTACACATTGTTATTATTTTATGGCTCTCTGATTACGAAGGGAATCGATATATCTATTCACACTTGGGAGCCCATATGCACACACACATCACACCCTCTCAGTAAAAGAAGAAAAACGTGACACTGTTTTGCATATGTGGGGTGAGGGAGGGGATGAAGAGAGAGAAGGTGAAAAGGTGACTCTGAATCAAACCCACAGTGGTTAATTTCCATTTAACTACCTAGCTGAGACTAGAGGTTCAGCAGAAGCACATTAAAGTCCGTGAACTTATGAAATGATGCATTATTGAAGCCACAGCAGGGGAAAGGGCTCAGTTTAGGAGACATAGAAGAACATAAGCCTGCATAAGTGTCGTTTTCCATTACAAGGTAACTGCTAAAAAAAAAATCTTAATTGAGAAAGAAGACACCTGCTCCAAGAGGCGAGGCAAAATAAAACTAACCCTCGGCTCTCTAGTCCCCCTGCCCCAGAAAAGCCCGCAGTTCCCTCCTGGAGCTCAAGCCAAGGAATGAGTCTTAGATGAGTCTATGTCTCCCTCTGGATCACACTGACCCCAGCTGCAAGCCACCATTTGCTCATTCACTCAACAAATATTTACTGAGAGTCTTCAATGTGCAGAAACCTCTGAGGTCATCAGCTTATATTCAAGAAAATTGCACAGCATATTAACAAACGGTGATGCCATAGGAAAAATCAAAGCGGAGTGAGGAAGCCAGTGAGTGGAGTTAACACAGAGCTACACACTTAAATAGGAGGAAAACCACCAAGTTTTTTATTTCCCTCAGTGACCCTAGGTTCTTTGTGCTTTAACTTTGAAAGGCTTTTTAAATCAATCACCAAATGAAGTTGTTCAAAGCACCCAGGACAGATAAATTATCATGTCATTCCCTCTAGCAGACACAAAAATGGGGTCCCTACCCACAAGGCATTTGCGATCAAGAGGTACTTGAGTGACATGGGAAAACAACCAACCCCAGATTTAACCACTAATTCTAAGCAATGGCAACAGGCAGCCCGTGCAGACGCGAACTGCTGACTTACTAAGGCCTTTTGGGTGTGTGTCCCAACCCCTCTGTCCCTTTCACTGCGTGTTGAGGTGTGAGTTGATGGCACTGAAGATGCAGGGATCTATCCAATCCACAGGCCTGCCTTACTGGGTCCCCAAACTGGGTTCCTAGAAGCCAGTCCTGTGGGCCTGGACTCTACTAGTCTAAGGCCAGAAGCCCACAGGGTCTGCCTCTAAATGGGGAGGGAGAGCTGTGGGAGTGTCCGGGCCAGGCCTCCATCCTTCGCCTCTATCTTCTCCACCCGCTGCCCAACCGCCTGTCATACAAAGGCCCTCCTTCCAGGATTCTGAATCTTGGGGGATTATGCTAATCTCCTGGGGAGTTTTTGATCCCACTGCCCAAGCTGCACCCCAAACCGGCTGAATCAATATTTCTGGGAGTGGGGCCCAGGCATCAGTAGACATTAAAGCTTCCCAGATGATTCTAACATACAACCGAGGCTGAGAACCACTCCCTCTCCCCCTCACCAGGGCAGCGGCCCCCAGCTGGACCTCCACCCCTGTCCACCTGGTCTCCCTCACTATCTTTTTTTCTTATTTACTTATTTACTTATTTATTTATTTATTTATTTATGGCTGTGTTGCATCTTCGTTGCTGCGGGCGGGCTTTCTCTAGTTGTGGCGAGCGGGGGCTACTCTTCGTTGCGGTGCGCGGGCTTCTCATTGCAGTGGCTTCTCTTGTTGCGGAGCACAGGCTCTAGGCGCGTCGGCTCAGTAGTTGTGGCTCGCGGGCTCTAGAGCACAGGCTCAGTAGTCGTGGCACACGCGCTTAGTTGCTCCACAGCATGTGGGATCTTCCCAGACCATGGATCAAACCCACATCCCCTGCACTGGCAAGTGGATTCTTAACCACTGCGCCACCAGGGAAGTCCCTCCCTCACTATTTCAATTTAAGCTTTCAGCTATGCCCCCAACCCCACACTGTCCCACTGTGGTCCAGCAGGAAGGAATCCTCAGGACCCTCCAGGTGGCCTGTGTGTAGCAACTCTATTTTCCAAGCAAAACTGGGACACGGGATCTGGGAGAAATACCCCTGTACTCTTCCAAGGCAGGTAAGTTAGAGGGCACGTTTGGAGTTCTAATTCTGGTTTGAACACACACAAGCTCCATGTGACCTCGGACAAGAAAATGAACCCTACTGCATCTCGGTGTGTTCCTCTGTAAATCAGGCAACGTGACATCCGCTTCACTGGGGCTGATGCAAAGACACAGTGACAACTGTTAATCAAGTGTCTGACATACAGCAGGTGCCCCCAAAATGGCGGGGGCTTTTATTAATTTATTATAAGGGAGCCAGTCCAATCAGAGTTTACATACCAAAACAGAATATCTGGGACAGCTTCACAGTTTATGGGGACAACAAGTGAGGCAGAATATTAGAAATCAGAGCCACCCCAGAAAAATGTGATTACCTATATTTTGTGTAGTGAGCATTGTGACCAAGAGGCAAGATATGGGTTTTAGGCCAACGCATGAGCAAGTGGGGGATGGAGAGGAAAGCTCAACTGCACACAGGTGGGTGGAGTTGGAACCCTGGGTCTCAGGACTCGGTCACTGCACTAAAAACCACTGTCCTCAATATCCTGTAATAACCTACAATGGAAAAGAATCTGAAAAAGAATATACATATACATATATATATATATATATGAATCGCTGTGCTGTACACCTGAAAGTTAACACAACATTGTAAATCACCTATACTTCAATAAATAAATAGTAAAAAACCACTGTTTTTCCTGCCAACAGGGCATGAGACACACCCCTTAAGCCAGAAATCATAAGAGAACAGGAAGGAACCAGAGGGATGAAGTGACCTTAACAATGAATGTATTTGACCATAAACAGAAAAGAGAAAAACAGGCTATCTGCACACTCCCAGTGGACAAGAAGGGGTGATAGAGGCCTGAGGTGTCTGGGGTGGAAAGTGAGGATGGAATAAATTCAGAGAAGTCTCTGGTGAGGCTCAGTATTAGTTAGCTATTGCTGTGTAACAAATTACCACAAAGTCGGTGGCCTGAAACAGTACTTTATCTCATAGTTTCTGTGGCGCACAGTCTGGCCATGGCTTAGCTGAGTCTTCAGCAAAACAGACACTCACAAGGTTCCAATCAAGGGACTTCCCTGGTGGCGCAGTGGTTAACAATCCACCTGCCAAGGCAGGGGACACGGGTTCAAGCCCTGGTTCAGGAAGATCTCACATGCCGTGGAGCAACTAAGCCCGTGTGCCACAACTACTGAGCCTGCGCTCTAGAGCCCACGAGCCATAACTACCGAAGCCCGCGTGCCTAGAGCCCGTGCTCCGCCAACAAGAGAAGCCACCGCTATGAGAAGCCCGTGCACCACAACTAGAGAAAGCCCGCGCGCAGCAACAAAGACCCAACGCAGCCAAAAATATATAAATAAATAAATTTATTTGGAAAAAAAAAAACAAGGCTCCTCTCAAGGCATCCCCAGGTGGAGGTTCTCGGGGAGAATCTACCTGCAAGCTTGGGTGCTGGCAGAATTTACTTCCTTGTATCTGCAGGACTGAGGGTCTTACCTTCTTGCTGGTGGCTGGGGGTCACCCTCAGCTCCTCGAAGCCACCCACAGTCCCCTGCCACGTGGGTTTCGCCAACAGCATCAAGCCAGCAAGGAGAGCCCCTACAGCAAGTCAGCCAGCAAATGCAATTACAGGAGTCACATCCCATCACCTTTGCTATATTCCGCTGGTGAGGCGAGTCACAAGTCCTGCCCACTCATACCCAAGTGGATGGGATTACACAAGGGCATGAACGTCAGGACATGGAGGTCACAGGGTACCACTTTTTTTCGTTGTGGTCAAACACACATAACAAATGTACCATTTTCAAGCGTACAGTTCAGTGGCATTAACACTGTTGTGCAACCATGACCACCATCCATCTGCAGAGCTCTTTTCATCTTGCCAAACTGGAACTCCGTACCCATGAAACACTAACTCCCCAGGCCCCGGTCACCTCTGCTCTACTCTCTGGCTCTAGGAATCTGACTACTCTAGGTACCTTATATGAGTGGAATCATAATTATCTGTCCTTTGTGACAGGCTTATTTCACTGGGCGCGATGTCTTCAAGGGTCATCCATGATGGCTCATGTGTCAGAAAATCCTTGTTTTTAAGGCCAAGTAACATTCATTGTATGGATATAACCGCACTGTGTTTTTTCTGTTCATCCATCGATGGACATCTGGGTTGCTTTCATTTGGCTATTGTGAGTAACACCGGTGTAAACCTGGATGTTCAAATACCCATTCAAGTCCCTACTTTCGATTCTTTGGGGTATATACTCAGAAGCAGAATTCCTGGATCACATGGTACTACGGACACTGTTGAGGCCCATGTGTACCTATACTGAGTCAGGTTGGCTTAGACTTAAGACTTATAGGAGCAGAGGAAGAGTAAAGGGTGCCCAAGTACCTGAGAGCAATGTAACACTACCAGCACCACGGGTCCTTCAGTGGTGCCACTGCCTCACTAGGATGTGCAAACATAAGAGTGTTTGCAGTGCCCCACCTACAGGATACCAGGGACACTGCCCACCCCCAATACCGATCCTTAGTCTGCTTCTGACTTTTGCTATCATTCTACATTTGAAAGGAGTCTTTTTCTGTTCCATTGTCTGAGTTTTCTATAATTAGATAGATAAGCTCGCAGGGAAAGCAAGAGTCTCTCAAAGCACCGCCCTAGGGCCGAGTGTGGATGCAACATGCCAGGGCCCCTTCCCTGCCAACCAGAGCTGCCAGCGGCATTCCAGCAGAGGTCCTCAAGGGAGGAAACTTGGGATCAGAAAAGACTTGGAGCTGCTTTTTCCAGCCATCTCCACAGTCTTTTGCATCGTGGAGTTCTCTGGCCACACCTCTGCAGGTGTGGGGCAGTTCTGCAGGCAGGCGTCCAGTCCTTTGATATGTTCCCTGGAGTCTTCCAGCAAAACAGCTGGCCACCACGACCCGAACACACTTCATTCAGCCTTTAAATCAAGCACATTCTTTTGGAAAACCTCCCACATCTACTCCTCCGCTCTTATTTTTGCTTACCCAAAAAGCTGCAACCGCTAAACTCGCACTGGTGGTTCAGGAAAACAAAGTCCCAGGGATCTATTATTATGGGCAGAATGAGGAGTTCCTTCCTGCTGTCCCAAAGTAGCACCAAGATCAAAGAGGGAAGCAGGCTGGGTCTGGACAGCCACGGAGCCACCCTGTCTCTAGGGTAGGAGTTGCGATGGTGGTGTGATGGGAAAACGCAAGGGCAGCAAAGAAGGCCTTATCTCCATCCGTCCCATCTCAGCCAGTGAAAGTGAAATCAGAGGGGGAATGCCAATGAGGCCGCCGGATCTCCAGACAGCCAAAATGTGGCGCTTTATTTTGGAGTCTAAGTGACCGCAAACAAGCCATTATCAAATCTCTTCAGGGACAAAACTCCGTGTTGAAGGGGACAAATAAAAATAAGTACGTTAGCACAATAAATCACACAGACCTGTCACTGAGACCCATTATCCCTGGGGGATTACGGGACTGTTTTCTTCCCTGCCTTTCAGCTCTTGGTTCCTGGTTTTCCCATCATTGTTTTAATACTGCAGCCATTACTCTCTGTGCCACGAAGAGCCTGCCGTTTCTCTGTAGTTCTGGGTGGCAAGGGCATAATTTGTTTTATGATTTGCTTGGGAGGGTAGCTGTTTTATATTCACCTTTAAAAGATACGTTTGATAATCGTAGCAATGAGACCCCGCTTAAAAAACAAGACCCAGCCTGGCATTCCTTTCAGCATCAATGTGGTCACAGTTGCAACAAGCCAAAAGATACCCAACCATTACCAGGTGGGCTGTGCTGTTTCTTTGGGGGCCCACATGCCCAATAACGGCCTTAGTCATGTTTAAAGAGTCACTGAATCATGTGGCAGGCAGCCTGGGCTGGAGGGAGACAGTCAGAGGTTGGAACTCAGGGGGCCTGGGTTTTACCATTAAGTTGGTGTGACCTGGGGCAGGTCCTTTGATCTCCTGGGCTGAACTGTCCCATCTGCCCAAACAAACCAGTTGGTCCACATGCCTCTCTGGAGCCAGAAGGTTTCTGCATTTCTCTAAGGTGCAGAGGGAGTGGGCGGAGCTTTAAGCCAGATAATAATACTTTTCTTTCCACCTCTCTCTCAACAAGATCATTACAAGATTCATCTTAAAATAAAAACCAACCCATTATGCAACTGTCCGAGACATCTTCCCCCCGATCCGTGTAGAAATCTTCCCTCCTGCCCCTCAACCCTCAAGTTGTCTTCCAGGACAGTGCATTCTGAATACTGTAACCAAATCCTCTCCCAGTGTTACCCACCAGGAAGTGGATGGAAGGATGGGAACCCAAGGACAGAATGTGCTGGGCCAGATGTCCACAGGGGACCCGTCTGCACTCTTCCCCATCAGAAGTGAGCAGGGCAACAAATCCCCTCAGCTCTTGTGCAAGACGGCTGTGGACTCCCGCGTGCGGCATGGAGACACCAATAGTCCTTTCAGGCATCCCCATGTCAATTACCACACTGAAATCCTGCCACGGAAAGACCACTTCTTGCGTCCTAAGGCTTCCAAGCACCGCACTGCACGAGGCTGCCATATAACAAAACTGATCCCAGAACTTCATGGCCCATCCGAGAGGCACAGACATAAAACCCGCCCGATGGAGCCCAACTCTCAAAATACTCTATAAAGGGGTCAAGTTCAGAAAAGGCAAAAAAAAAAAAAAAGGTTACAAGCTCTCCTGTGTTAGATTTGGAGCTGGGTCTTATGGACCTCAGAGCCTGCCAAGTGGCCTCTCGGGAGTGGAATAAAGAAGTTTCCTTCTAACAAAGTGATGCCTCTCTGGCTTTGCAAAGTTTGGTGTTAACAACCCAATAAATACCAAATGGAGCTACATATACGGTAGCTTTTAGCCCAGGATGCCAGGGGCAGGTGGCAGAGGAGGGAGGTCTGCCTGCAAACAGGACGGAGATCTGGGAGACAAGCGAACCCAGCCACAATGAACCAGGCCACCCAGAGTAAGAGCTCCACGCAGGCAGGACCCTTGCTCTCCTCCCCACCGCAGAGCCCAGCACAGTGCCTGGCACACAGCAGATGACTGACAACTGCATGTTCACCGAAGGAGTGAACAAAGGACTGAAACAGAGGCAAGTGGCATCCATGACCTGCAGCCCCTAAAAACTCTGAACCAGTTGATGGGGAGAGAGCTAAGAGCTAGCCCACAAAGTGAGACTTATGCAGAGCTTTGAACATCTCAAAGAAAACATCTACACGTACATATACTCTGACAGCAACGCATAACTGTGCTGTATGTAAAAGGCAGTTAAAGACGCCAAGTCCTTTAAATGTCAGCGTGAGGGTTTTGAGGGTTGTTTTGGGTCTGTTTGTTGTGTCGCTTTTTTTACTGACCACTGCAAGTTATTAGGAGCCGGCAAAAGAGAAGCATATTCTGAAAACATTCTTAGCCTGTGCCCCAGTGAACCTCTTCTGAATATCAAAATACAACTCATGAAAAGAAACCAATAAAACTACTACACATTCCCACGCTCTCCATGAAAGATCCAGGAGTTGGGACAGATATCTCAGGATTCACATCCAAATTGTACTGTGGAGCGGCAGTGAGTGGCCAGCAAGCCAGGACAATGCAGCCACAGGCCACTCTAAGGGGCCACAGCTCCACCCTCTGGGGGGAACTTCCCCTGCAAATCTTGCCAACTTGCAAGTTGCTCCAAGTTTCCACCGAACACACAGCCCAGGTCACACCACCCCAAAGGACTTCCAACTGAAAAACTGCACGGGGGGCTTCCCTGGCGGTCCAGCGGTTAAGACTCCATGCTTCCAACGCAAGGGGCGTGGGTTCAATCCCTGGTCGGGGAACTAAGGTCCCACATGCCACGCAGCACGGCCAAAAGAGAAAGAAAAACTGCATAGAACATATCATGTATTAGATCCAAATGCTCCCAAGATACCATGTAGCGGGAATAAGAGACATGTAACATCCCGTGGGGCATTCTGCCATCACCCGGAGGATATATTTTCTAGGGTGCTTTCTCTTATGATTGTGTTTGAACCTTAGGTTGAAGGTGGACCTTGTTTTCTGGAGGAGGAAAAAATAAAGCTAGGAGAGTAATGAGTTGAATTGTGTTCCCCAAGAAAGATATGCTGAAGTTCTAATCTCCAGGACCTCAGAAGGTGACCATATTTGGAAATAGGGTCTTTACAGAGGATTCAAGTTAAAATGAGGTCACTGGACTGAGCCCTAACCCCATACGACTGGTGTCCTTATAAAAGGGGGAAATTTGGACACAGGGACACACACAGAGGGAAGACGATGTGAAGACACACAGTGAGAAGACGGCCACGTAACTGAAGTGATGCATCTCTAAGCCAAGGATCGTCAAGGGCTGTCAGCAAACACCAGAAGTTAGAAGAGGCAAGAAACGATTCTCTCCCAGAGCCAAAAGAGAGACCGTGGCCCTGCTGACACCTGAGACAGCTTGATTTTGGACTTCTAGCCTCCAGAACTGTACAACATCCCAATTATTGTTTTAAGTGCCCCAGTTTGTGGCGCTTTGTTACAGCAGCCATACGTAGCCAGTACAGAGTAGGTAAGTGCCTTATCCAAGATGAGCTAGCAAACAACATTTTGCTTGGTCAAAACTTCTTGCTCCTGGGTCCTATACTCTCCAAGACTGGCATTTGCTTTCAATAAAGACAATCTCCAAATCAGTTACCACCACCCACACTGGCCTATGAAGGAGTGATATTATGTGGATGGATTTTTCAAAAGCTCATCGTCCTCCCAGGTAACACATGTGCACTTCAACCACGTCCTGTAGCAGCTTGCTTTCCAAACTCTAAGTTTTGGAATTTCTGGATTGTAGGTAAGCAAAATTCAGGTGGGAGATTTTTGGGGTTTTGACATGAAAAGACTACCATTTGCTACCTATTCCCCACTTCCTTTCGGCTGTGATATTCCATTACAAACATCGACAGACCAGACAATGAACACGCAAGCCATATTAAAACAATAATTAACGCCGGGAAGAGAACAGTGACAACCGCTTAGCAGAGGAGAATAACGGACAGGTTTGTCATCTGAGGCGCTTAAAAAGGATGAGCCTTGGGTGTGAATGGAAAGCAATTTCTGATGCAACGGTGGCCCTTTAGTGACTTGGATCAAAGTGACTCATTAACCCCCTCGCTTGCAAACTTTGTTCCCTAAGACACAAAAGGTAGGGTGACAAGATTCTCTTTCACTCACACCAGCCCTGGCACAAGGAGAGCCCGGCAGAGCTCTCAGCCAGATCAACCACTGCTCCAGTGGAAACAGGAAGAATCCTGCCTTCGGCAGCCGCCTACCCCACACTCCCCCAAAAGCCCTAAAACTCATTTCACAACCAGAGTGCACCCTTCGGGGATTTCAGGAAAGTTGTTACTGCAATAACAGAGGTAGCACTGAGCTTAAGGACAAGAAAGGTCCAGATTCCCACTCTCCGATCCCAGGCATCTTTGACAAACTCAAACCACCAGTGCTCACCTGTACACTGTCTTCTCTCTACTCCTATTGAAGGCAAAAGTATACCCAAACAGCAAACTGCATCAAAGTTACCATCCCTGAAACCATTGAGCTTGCATTTGCACAGGTGAACCTGTTACTAACTTGGGTTTTAAACAAGGTATGGGTATTAATAATATTTTTCAAAATATAACCCATTCACAGAGTTAAAATAACAGATGTGTTATAGAGTGAACCATACCCCCCCCCAATTCATATGCTGAAGCCTTAACCCCCAGGGCCTCGGAATGTGACTGTATTTGGAGAAAGGGTCTTTTAAGAGATGATTACGGATGAATGAGGTCATGAAGGTGGGCCCTAATCCAGCATGACTGGTGTAAGAAGAGGAGATTAGGACACAGATACGTACAGAGGAAAGACCACGTGAAGACACAGGGAGAAGATGGCCATCTGCAAACCAAGGAGAGAGGCCTCAGGACAAACAATGCTGCCAACAATTTCATCTGGGACTTCTAGCCTCTTGAACTGTGAGAAAATAAATTTCTCTTGTTTAAGCCACCCAGTCCCTAGTACTTTGCTACAGCAGCCCTAGCAAACTAACACAGATGGAGTTCCATAATTTTTAATTTCTTTTTCTTAATCGCATAACTAATGGCTTTTTTAAAAAATGAAATCACAAAATACATTAAGCCAGGGATTTGGGGCACTGCCTTAAGAGTCTTGAAATTACCAAAGCAGGCAACAGACAGTATCACTAATGTCATTTTGTCAATGGGCAGATGGATATCATAAAGGTAAGACTGTTGGCTCGTGGTGCATGGAAGGGAAGAAGCATACCCAGGAGAGTGAAAGGCTTTTAGAGAAGATACCGGTAGTCCATTTGATCTTCAAGGTCTTCAGGTTAATCTTCCTACAGAACATGTTGGGATTTTGTTTGCCCAGCTTCTCTTCAGGAAGCCCCCTTCTCCTCTCCCCAGGCAATTCGAATAGGACAGACCCCATCTCCCCTGACCAGGTTCAAGGATGTGACCTTGGCCCTTCCAACCAGATCATGACCAGGGCTTTCACCAGATCTACTGGGAAAAAAATTCTCTCCTTCAGCTGTCATGGTGAGATGTGTAGGATGTAAGCCTGGGGCTCCTGAGGACCATCCCTGCCACCTGACAGGGACACTCTGCCTGAGAATGATGCCAGCACAGAAGAGAGCAGAGCCAAGAGACAAAGCGAGGACTTCAGGATGACATTTGAGGACCTGGATCCAGCACTACCTGAAGCTGCCCTTTTTTTTTTCCCAGTTACTGAAGCAGATAAAGTCCATTTCTTTTTCTTTAATGTCAGTGTGAATTGGGTTTCTATCAGTTATGTCTGAAACAGTCCTCGCTGAGCCACTAAGGCACTCTGGTATACAAGATCACACGTCTAACTACATATATAATAGTTTCATCAAAATTGAAACTATGTTTACATTTTACTGCAATTCCCTATCATTTCAAGGGTGCTTAATCAGGAGTGCAATGATGGAGCCTTAGGAGACACTGATGCCCCTGAAATTCTATGAAAAAATAATATTTTGGTGCAGAAGGGTCTGTGGCAGAAAACAACTTCAGAATTTCCACTCTGAACTTCAGTATCTTAGGGGGAAGTATAGTACAATTAGCTTCAAGCTTTTTTTAATTCTGAAATTTGAAAAGCTTGCCTATTTTTAGGCTGACGTCTGAAGTTTTCATCATAAACTGAATACCTTCTAAGAATAGAATTTCCAACATATTGTAAACACGAGCATTTTAAAAAAAGACTTCCACATCATATTTTTTAAACAGAATCTAACAATCTGATACCCATCATTCATTTTAAAAAGTTAAAAGCAAGTTATTTCTTAAGATCTGAAAATTTTATATCATTCCTTAGCATAAGAAAGGGGCCCCATATGCCCTGTTTCTAGCAGCAAGTTTAAACAAGTAAAAAAGAATGTGGAAAGGGGCAGCCTTGTAAAAGTGCCTTGATTAGAAGGTTCCCACACACCAATTTCATAGTTCCTTTGTTCGGTGCCCCTTAGGGTTTCTATACTCAGAGCAACGCACGCAAGCAAGATTAGTGTTGGGCAAGAGACGTGCCTTTTATAAAACAGGGACAAATGACTGTGAAAAGGGGTGGTCTCAGTCCAATCAGTTTCAAGAAAGGGTCCATATATGAGGTCGAAAATCTGGAAATTGATTCCCTTAAAACTATCCAAACTTGCAATACTCCACGAAAGGCTTCGGTATCACCAGGGTTATGTATATTCCAGTGCTGAGACACCTGGGCTAGTAGATCATGGGTCAGAGATGAAGAGGAAATTATTCTGGAGATAGAACTGAGTTCCCGTCTCTGGCTTTACCACGTGGGCAAATAACCTCTGTGCACCTCAGTTTCCTCACCCGTAAAATGAAACTGCAGCTCAGAGTGCTGTAGGATCAAAAAGTACCATGCAGGGGGCTTCCCTGGTGGCGCAGTGGTTGAGAGTCCGCCTGCCGATGCAGGGGACATGGGTTCGTGCCCCGGTCCGGGAAGATCCCACATGCCGCGGAGCGGCTAGGCCCGTGAGCCATGGCCGCTGAACCTGCGCGTCCGGAGCCTGTGCTCTGCAACGGGAGAGGCCACAGCAGTGAGAGGCCCGTGTACCGCAAAAAAAAAAAAAAAAAAAAGCACCATGCACGTCAAGCACTTTTCAGAATCACATAAGAAACAACTGATAAATGGGAGCTATCTTTGTGACCACCCATTATTATTGTTACTGTTATTTTAAATACTGTTCATTACAACTTGCCAAGAGTCCTTTCCTATACCCTTCACTGGCTCTCATCCACCTTACCAGTTGGAGCCCAAATCCCAGTGAGAGTAGATAGCAAGGTGGACCAAAAGCTCCTGAAAAATGGCCTTAGGTGATTAGTGGGCAAGTGTTTGCCTTTACCTTCAGGGCTTCTGTGAACTTTCTGAGACCTCTGGACAGGGCTGAACAGAGAAAGTCGGTGTTCCCCCTCCTCAGCCCCAGGAGCTGTTTTCTTACTTTACCAACAAGCACAACCACCAGAAGGGGGAGAGAGAGAAACAGTGGAGAGGCTCTAAATACAAACATCAATTACAACAGCTAATACGTATGGAGTGCTTTCTGGGTACCAGCTCCTGTCCCAAGCATTACACACACATTGACAGATTTAATGAGTTCAAAAATGCTGCATCAACAGGAGTTATGGATAAACCCGAGCAGAACGAAAAGGAAAATGTCAAAAACTACGAGCCAGAGAAAGCCTCCTTTGGTGTGCATTAGGTCAGTCCACCACAGGAAAAGCGAAGGACTTCCTGAACCACGTAACCAGTGCCCATGCCAAGCGCAGGCTCATAAGGCACAGCACCTGGATCACACGAACCATCTGATAAGCCCAGGGTTCATCTATCACTCCTCTGTGATTCACGAAGCAAACCTACTCATGCAGCACCAATGCCTGGCTTACAAGGGCAGTGTAATAAAAACCCAAATGGACCTCACAAATACCAGAGGCAATAACAAATATCCAACATAAACACGTGCTTATCCAGCAGCCTTTGGGCGCTGATGCTGAGCTTCTGCACAAATTCATCCAGTCCTCCCTAGCCACTCCCCATCACTGTTTGATAATTTCTCAATCGATAATAATTGCAATTCTGCAATAGGTTCTCTAGGAATGTGGAGTGGTATTAAGCCTAGTAAACAGACACCACAGTCAAAGGCTCCATCAGTATCTAGGGACCAACACCGCGACCAGAAAACAGAAAACACTTGAGGATAAGGTCTTCAATCAAACACTTGAAAAAAGGATGTGTTTTAGATTGTCTGACGATGATTCCATCAGGGTTTAAAAAGCCTAAGAGGAGGGCTTCCCTGGTGGCGCAGTGGTTAAGAATCCTCCTGCCGGGCTTCCCTGGTGGCACAATGGTTGAGAATCCACCTGCTAATGCAGGGGACACGGGTTCGAGCCCTGGTCTGGGAGGATCCCACATGCCGCGGAGCAACTAGGCCCGTGAGCCACAACTACTGAGCCTGCGCATCTGGAGCCTGTGCTCCGCAACAAGAGAGGCCGCCATAGTGAGAGGCCAGTGCACCGCGATGAAGAGTGGCCCCCGCTTGCCTCAACTAGAGAAAGCCCTCTCACAGAAATGAAGACCCAACACAGCCAAAAATTAATTAATTAATTAATAAACTACTACCCCCAGCATCTAAAAAAAAAAAGAATCCGCCTGCCAATGCAGGGGACACGGGTTCGAGCCCTGGTCCGGGAAGATCCCACATGCCGCGGAGCAACTAAGGCTGTGCTGCACCACAACTACTGAGCCTGTGCTCTAGAGCCCACGAGCCAAAACTACCGAAGCCCACGCACCTAGAGCCCGTGCTCTGCAACAAGAGAAGCCACCGCAATGAGAAGCCCGCGCACCGCAACGAAGAGGAGCCCCCGCTCGCCGCAACTAGAGAAAGCCCACACGCAGCAACGAAGACCCAACACAGCTAAATAAATAAAATAAATTTGTAAAAAAAAAAAATGCCTAAGAGGAGAGGAACGAGGAGGCTGAAGATCTGAGAGAATGGAAAAAGCAGAGAAACGCAGCAAGGAAAGAGCAGAAAAGGCAGCAAAGGCACCTCCTCCTCCTCCTCCCCCACCTCCCCCTTCCCCTCCTCCCTCCTCCTCCCCCTCCACCACCTCCTCCTCCTCCCCTCCTCCCCTCCCCCTCCTCCCCCTCCTCTTCCTCCACCACTTCCTCCTCCACCACCTCTTCCTCCTCCCCCTCCCCCTCCTCCTTCTCCTACCCCCCCTCCTCCACCACCTGCACCACATTCCTTGAAGGCATCAATGGGCCCCAGGGATGGCCCACCACCACCTGATCATCAGCAAAAGGGCATGCATTCTTTAGATTCAGGAATACCCCTGCAGTACAGCATAACACTAAAGGTTCAACTAGAAAAGGTTACATTACACCTGAATAGCAAGTTCAGTGCAATCCAAAATCACCACCACCACCACCACCCACCACTTACAGGGTAGAGACAGCATGGTCCAGGCAGACGGCAAAACACTGAAGATTCCCCAGAGCCATGAGATGCCATCTTTACTGAAGGGCTCCCACACTCCGGGCAAGCCAGCCATCTGGAAGCTCGGGGAACACAGTGCAGAAAAGCACAGCAGGAGAAGCCAGTCCAAGGACAGATACAGTTCAGCGCCCAGTATCAGGAGAAGCTTGAAGGAAAGACCGCCTGAACTGTGTTTTGGAGGAAAAACAGAAGCACCCCAAGCAAATAAAGAGGGAAAGAGCTTATCAGCCAGAAGGAGAGGTAGGTGCACAGCTTGGCAGATTTGGGGGAAAGTAAGCAGTGAAGAAGGAAGATAATGAGTTGGGGATTGGTGGGTGGTGGGTGGGGTTGGCAAGAGAAGATGAGGCTGCAGAGAGAGGCAGGGGCCAGTTCACAACAAGCTTTGTGTGTCCTGATAAGAAAGATGGATGCTTTCCAGGGGCTGAGAGTGAGCCAGTGAGGGTAAATACACAGAACATCCTAGAAAAGCCCTCGTTCTTCAAAGATTCCAAATATAGACTCCCTATAAGGAATTGGACTCTCCGATTTGAAAAATTCTGTTATCCAGAATGGCTTACTCCACGTTTCTGAAAAGTGTGTCCTGTAATCTGTCAGCAAGGCCCTCCTCGGGCAGAGACACACCACCAGTCACGGGAAGCATGGCCCAGCTTCACTTTTAAGGTGGATCCGGAGCCCACATGTCAGAGTTCCAATAATTTCGCTCTCGGCCCTCCGCAGCTGCTTCAGGAACCACTCATGAGGAAAAGAAAAATTTTCTACATTCTACCCCTTATTGGGTGTCATCCTAGACTAGGTAAAAAGGTTGTTCTATCACCCTGGGCTCATCTGAACAAACCCCCAATAAGAGAGGCTGCGGAGAGGACATTTTCAGCCCAGCCCCATCCCCACGGCCAGCCCAGCCAAGGGAGAAAGTGCCATTCTAAGAACTACTGCTACTGTCACAAGCAGACTTTATTCCAGTGAGGCCGCTTCCCAGTGGGCAATGAAAACCATCTCGCACTTCAGTACCAATGACTGGGATCAGAGGAAATCCCAAAGCTTCCCTCTGTTTCCATCCGCCTGTACCAGTTCTAGCTCAGTGGCCTTTAGAACTTCATATCCGAACTAGTACAAAAGCCTGTTCAGCGACCTCCCTGCTACCATCTCTCCCCACTCCAGTCTGGCCCCGATACTGCCACTAGGTTCATCTTCCTAAAACAGAGCTTTGCGTACACCGTCCTCCCGATCAAAAGTCGTCCTGCCTTCCAAAAGTCCACAGCCCCAATCCACCTTGCCAACTTCATCTCCAGCTCCTTGCTAATGGAAACCCAAGCCGACTTGCTTTATAACCCCAAAATTCATATTTGTGCATTCATCAACCTAGCTGGCTGCTCTACCTCCCTTTAACTCTTCCATTCAAATCTTAATCATCCTGGGTCCAAGGACCCAAGGCAAATCCTACCTCCACTGCCTTTAAGCAGCTAAAGTAAACTCCCGCCTCTGATTTCCCATCAACTTTGGGTTCCAATAATCCACAACCATTCACTGCACTGCCACATCATTCCTATTGTCGCTCTGAACTGTTCACTTGAATCTTCTATTGTTGTTTAACTTCTCACACATGTTTTTTTTCCCAATCTCTCTAACTATGTTGCTTGAGGGCAAGGACAGAAGGCTTTCAATTTAATTGAATAAATGTTTATTGAAAGATTCCTAAGTGCTAGAAGTGTGGCCGGATGGGTGCAACCCTGTCCCAGTGCTTTTTAAGGCACTTACACATAAGGAAAAGAATAGGGAAAGTATACAGATATTGACAATGCCAAGTAGAAGGGAACAGGCATGGCCTTTGGGGTGTTTTAGGTGATGCTCCCTGTCACTCTATCCTTCCAGCTCCTATTCACTAAGACCCAATCTAATACTTTCTCCTTCTTTGACTCCTTCAAGTGTAATGCTACCAAGACACAGTGCCCACTGCCCTGTCCACGTCTTTATTAGTATTTACCTCCCTCACCAAGACGAGGCTACTAGATGACGCAGGCAGGTGATTTCCTCACCTCCCTGTTCCTGATGTCAAGCCGACACCTCTCAGAGCAGGAGTTTCATGAATGTAGGCGGATGAGTGAATGCTGGCTTAGTAGATGTTAACCAATGCCATCAAGGAGACAGAGTGTATAGGGCCTGTAGGCAGGAAGCAGAGATTCTGACTAGAGCCCAGGTCAGCACAGAGACAGCAGACAGAGGAGGCAGAACAGCTGTGAGTCAAGTCCTGGCTCCACGTTCCACAGCTGTGTGACCTGGGCAAGCCTCAGCTTCCATACCTGGAAAATGGAAGAGTAAGACCACCCACCTCGTAGGGTTACCATAAAGATGAAATGACACAAAATGGTCAAACAGAAGAGCGCCTGACACAAAAGCAGAGCACGAAGAACGTGTGTGAGGAGAAGACTGAAGTCGAGTATGCTGGATGGAAGGGCAGGGAGCAGAGGACAGACAACCAGAAAGTCGGTGGTGGTCAGGAAGCAGGGGCTCTGGGTCTGCCTCCCCTCTGGATAATTTGACCTCCCCAGCCTTAGTTTCCAGAGCTGTGAAATGAAGGTCGAGCGGGCTCAAGGGTCTCCTGCAGCCCCCGAGCTGTCTCAACATCACAGATCTGCCTTCCACTTATGGAGGAGGCATCCATAAGTACTTTCAAAGCCCAGGCGGGAAGGATTCGCACCAACAGAGAAGGGGGAGAAGTTGCCAAGATGGCAGAGAGGAGGAGAGTCCTTCCTACTGGATGAAAAGCACTCGAGTCCCCCCTGTTTTCTCGGGCCCACTTCGTCCTCTGAACGTGGGACCCCTGGCCCGATCCACATCTAAGTCACTGCACATTCATCACCGGTGCCGGAAAGATCATAGCCCACAGTCCATCCTAAGGTATTTATTAAGATGCTTTTCAAGGCGCCCTGACATGCACACACGAACAAGCATTACAGCCTGCTCACTCCTCCCAGGCCAGATAAGTCAAAATCCTTACAAACTCAGAGGAAAGGAAACACACGCCGCATTCCAGGATTCTACTTTCCTTGCCTTTTTACAAAGCCGTCAATGTCTGCACCACAACAATGAATCCCTAAGAGAATTCATTTCGCTGATCTGAAATGTCCTTCACATTTTTAAAATAACAGCTTTCGGGAGAGGTCTGAAGGAGTCTGAGGCTGTGAGTCTGCTGGTATCCTACTCACCTCTCCCTCCCCAACACCCCCACCCCGGAGCTGGAAACACAACTCGGAACGCAAATCATTCTGTGTGGACACAACTGTTTATTCAGTGTAGACCTACTAAGCACCAGGCACCATGCCTGGAAGCAAGAAAAGCCCCTTCCTGCTTATCACTTGGGTTGCGCCTCTCTTAGCTCCCCAGACAACCACAAAATACCATTCCCTTCCCGGATGAGAGCTGACATCAGTCGAGGAGGCTGGTACACAAACAGTGTTGGCAGATTAAGGACCTACGCAACTGTTCTGGAAACAAAAGCGGGGAGGGGATGGTTCCCAGTCAGCCACAAAAATGTTAACCTTAATAATAACAAACATGTGTTTAATGCATCAAGGCAGTCTCTAGTCACAGAATAACACTGAAGAGTCCACATGATTCGCTACTGATTTTAAATTAAAAAGAAAAAAAAAAAAAAGAGGAAGAATGAAATCCCCGCATGCCTGTGTTCTGCTGTAAATTCCCCTAAATTCTAATGCTACCGTGGAGAGCTGGAAAGATCAGAAGCCCTTTCTTCCCAATTGGCCTGGGTACGTCAAAAAAGGACTCTGTTAAGAGCAAGCCTCGCCCAGTAGCCCGGGCTCCATCTCCATGTGCGTTTGCTGCACGTCCAAAGGGCAGCCCCCTAATGCGACGAAAGAGGCTAAAATCATGGGTGAGGCTGCACTTCCCATTCTAGCCCCAGTCTGTGTTTATCTACCACTCCAGGTTACCCAAAATTACCTCTGGAGCCTTAAACGCCTTACATTTTCTTTCATTCCTAGAACCAATTCTTTTTTGGAAACTTTCACAAGCGATGAAGGAACAAAACAAACCAAAAGCCCTAGATATTTCGTGAGCGAGCACAATTTCGAGGGTTTTTCCTGTAAATATCTCATGCATATCGCCTCTACCATATACTTAGGCGGAACAAAATTAATTCCATGTCTCTGAAAGTAGGAAAACTCAGAATCCTGGAAACGCTTACCTGATTTCCTTTTTAAACCACTTCTGTTCCTGATATATCCTTAGAGGCAGAATGTGAGGGTGATTGAGGAACTCATGCAGGTGGTACTTAACGACTGCAATCTCCAGGATGAACAGTGGTTAAACCAGAAATCTGCCCCCAGTAAGTAAGTAAGCAAAGTAACACCATGTGGTCTGTCAGTGGTTACAAAGTTTATGTAACTACTGTCCTTCTTTCTGTAACACAGTTCAACATTAGACTCCTTGGCAGGTGAACCTGGTGAGTTATATGTTAAAACATGGAAAAGTTTATATTTGAAAAACCCTTGGTTTTCTGTAACAGGTAAGGCTCCCCAAAGCATCCATCATGATTGTGTTAATCAAATAACCTGAAATACAATTAAGGGACTAGCTATTAAAAAGATGCTTGCTATGAATGCTTTTTGTAAAATAAAAATCCTTTTGTACCCCAAACAATTACTTCTCTTAAATTATTTGCTTTTAAAATAAGATTTATAAGCCAAATTCTCCTAAAATAGGCCATTCTTACACTTAGCTTCAATTATGGAATAAACAGTTGAAGAGTGAAAAACAAATTCTCCCAATTCTCCTAAAACAGGGCATTCCTATGCTTACCTTCAAGGTTGAAATAATAATGTCACAAACCTTACATTTATAATCGTACTTAACTTCAAATCTCCTCTTTCCAATAAGCACTGCCCTCTCCACCCAGGACAGCATCAGTGCCAGAATGATGAGGAAGCTTCTCTCTAACAACACAAATTTGGTGGCATAAAATTAAGTCGGTTTGCAATTTTCCTGACTTGTACTTTTACACAATTGCTTTTCTGAATCTGTTTTTCTTCCCAACATCCCTCCCTTCACACTCACCCCCCAGCTCCCCCTACGAGGTAACCTCCCTGGCAAAAATGAGAAGATTCCCCTTTCCCTGTTAGAGCCCAGACTTCGCAGAATCCCACAGGCTCAACTCAGCTTTCATTGACTTAATTTGGAAACAATTAAAATTTTCAGCACTGCTTTTTATCACAAAGCACATCATCGCAAGCAGTTCTCAAAGAGTAGGTAACATTCCCAAACCCACTGGTTCCCATAATACATAAGAAGTTAGCAAGCAAGCCCAGCTGCTTATGAATGGCTTAAGGTATCAGAGAAGTTCTAATGCAGTCTACAAGTCTACGGAATCTACAACCAACACAGAAAAGACTTTGTGGTTCTTCTCTTCAGCACTGCATACTTGTAGTGTCTGATATTTCAAGGTAGAGTATACCTTGGAACTGGTCAGGCCTCTTCCCATTTCAGAGCTGGAAAGCTAGAAAACCTAAATAGTCTGAGCTTTGCCACTAACTTAGGCAAGCCCTATCTCTGAGCCTCTACATTCCTAGTTACAAGACGAAAAACGCACTGAACTTTGGAGACAGCACCTGAAGCCCAGAGAGGTCAAGACGTATTCTAAGGTCACACAGCAAATTAGCATAGGATGATGCAAGATGAGAACCCAGGTCTCCAAATTTTACTTATACCACCCTGCCTACCAGTCAGCTCAACTCAGGGAAGGATGACAGAGACAAAACAAACACATACATACACACACACACACTGGGGCTTCTTCTACCTCCACTGTCCTCCTGGCTCCTGTTTCAGAAAAACTAAATATATTTGACCCTGGGGATCGCTCTAACAACTGCAGTTTTCCATTCTCTCTAATATCCTCTGGCCATTACATCGTTGCATCTCTTCCTTACTTCATAGTTTCCTCATTCCACAAAACACACACATAGGCAGGCCCACACCCATCCTCAAAACTATAAAACTCTTCCTTTTCCAACAGCAAAGAAAGTTGAGGCCAGAACTGAGATGATTCAAACACAAGAACCTTGTTCAAATGTTAACTGCAGCCATAACTTTACCCAGAAGTAAATATGACAAAATAGAATACACTCTCACAGGGAAAAATTTGTGTCCCTCTGCCACTCTATCACTTGTCAAGTAACTCTGTCATTTCTCCCACTGCTGCATAATCAAGTAATGAAAGCCCCAGATGTAATTCACATACACAAGAGGGCAGACTTCGGGTTGATAAGGGACCCTTTCTTTATTTGCGTTGCTAATAGTTTTTTAAAGAACAGGCAAAATGCTATATGTAGAAGGATAAAGGACAAAAAAGAAAATGTCCTTTTCTGTTTGTAATAACAATGTGGGATAATCAACTGGTACTCTTGGACCTTATCCAGCCACCATTCTTGCCAGGGCTTGAATACACAGAGCAGGAAACTAGGAATCCTATTAAATTATTTCCCTGCTAACACCAAGCTTTCCTCTTCCAGAACAGCCCCTCTTCCAGCCACACTACTGACTGCTCTCCATTCACACTACATATTTTAAGGTTTCCATGCTGTTCTTTCTGCATGGGATTCCCTCCTGTTCTACTATCCTGGCAAACTCAAGGTTTTACTTTGAACAAACCTGTACGTGAGCAGCTCACAGCAATGGTTCAACATCTGCCTGCCCCCAAAAGACTATAAACTAATTGTGGACCCTCTGCAACCTCTACACAGAACATGGCATCTGTCACATAATAGACATTCAGCTGTTACTTGCTAAGTTAAAAGGAGAAAAGTCTCTCCGAATGTCAATGTGGTCAGGGAGGAACAGAGGACCTGAGTACCTCTCAATGTCAAATGCTCTGGAGCAGAACCGCAAAGCCTCATCAACACTAGCAGATCCCGTGAGGTGGCTGTATTGCCAAGGGGTGTCAATGGCAGGGTGCCTGGAGTTCTCAGTCCCCTGGGTCTTACAGCCCTGGCCCCATGTGCTCCCCACTCTCTGAGAATCTCTGGCTGCAAAGACACCTTCACCTTATTCATGGACCCTAAGGAAGGCCAGGATCCTGCATCACTTTCTTCCTCCACCTCTGCCATGTGGCTTCCTTGAAATTTATAAGACTTCATTCATGCCTTAAGATCACAGTATATATATAAATTCCCCATGACCAGTTTTCACTAGCTGATGCTCAATGGAAAATTTAATAGTGTTCTCCCGTTCCAATCTCTAACCCCTTGGCTATACTGCACCTATGAGAATCAACCTACAAAGCCTTCGATAGCTGAAATAAAGCTTTATGCTGACCACTTCCCTATGCCACAACAAAAGGTCTCCTCAAACTACCTAAATATGCACTATACATATGAGTAAAGGATCACAAATGCAGTCTACCAGACTCCAGAGTTCTAGGAAATGTAATAACTCATGCAGGTTCACAGATCCAAACGCTGAGTCTAACTCGATATGCTGCACTGGGTCTTTAAGAATCCAGGAAATCTTGGGCTTCCCTGGTGGCGCAGCGGTTTAGAGTCCGCCTGCCGATGCAGGGGGCACGGGTTCGTGCCCCGTTCCGGGAGGATCCCACATTACGGGAGGATCCCACATGCCGCGGCACGGCTGGGCCCCCATGAGCCATGGCCGCTGAGCCTGCGTGTCCGGAGCCTGTGCTCCGCAACGGGAGAGTCCGCGGCGGTGAGAGGCCCGCGTACCGCAAAAAAAAAAAAAAAATATATATATATATATATATGTATATATATATAAAAGAATCCAGGAAGTCCTAAATCTTGGCGACATCTGCCTCTCTTCGTGCCAGTATTCTGAGTTGGGTAGTCTCTTCTTAGACTCTTTCTCCAACCTTTCCTGTCTGCCCACCTCTGGAGTCAGCTTTGATAAGACTTGGCCACAGTGGGTAAGCCTGGGCCATGCGGCTTTGTTCTTCGGCGGAAATAGAATTATCTTTAATTTCTGCTGGAAGACACCTAGACACTAATGATTTAATACCGTTGAAAGTGCAGAGAGAGCATCTGAGATGAAAGTGCAACCACACTGCCAAATGTTACGTTACATCTGTATACATACAAGGTATGTGCTTTTCAGGGGACAACAGTGAGGAATTTTAAGTTTAATGGAGTCAGTTCTAGACTCCATCTAGAATGGAGGCAGCATGATTTTATGAAGATGGCAGATGTGCAGCCCAAAAACCAAAGGGGGGAGTTTTGATTACAAACCCCCGGGAACTTAGAGTTAGCACGGTCTAATACGCAAAGGATGGAGTTTGCAGGAGGTTCTGTCTCCCCAAAATTTACAGCCCTCACTTACTTAGAGACTATCACTGAGTCTGCTCAGTCTCACATAATACTCTGCAGTTAACGTGTTCTGAGCTGCCCAAGTGACACTTTAGATGTAAGCAGGCCCATCGCTTAAGCATTCGGAATCCCCTCATTAGTGCAAGCATGCATTGGGTAGCAAAAAGTTAGGTTCCTGAGCCTTCAAGACAAACCACAGCCTTTTGTGACATAGGTTCATCAGTGGTGGAATAGAAAACTAGTCCCCCCTAGTGTCCTGCCACTGTAGGTGGCTGAAGGATGGAGACACTCCTGCATCAACTTTCAAGCACAGCTCAGGAACCCAGAACCACAGGAAACCTTCACCTCCTTCCCAAGAGGTGGAAGCACTCCTGGGACCTATGATGAGATGGAAAAACCTTTCATTTCATTCCCAAGGCCCTTCTAGTTATGTTTTAAAAGGCAAAGGAATCTGCATTATCCCACGCCAAAAAGTTAACCCCCAACCTAGCACACTTCATCCAGTGACACCAGAGGGCCTATACCTGTTAGCAACTTCCACCCACTCCAGAGTGATACCATCTTTTCTTTAAAAACCTCTCTATACCACTAGGGAGACTAGTTTCCTTTCCCAGCCATTCTCGAAAACCCACTAAGATCTAAATCTTAACGATTTTGCCTCTCTGTTCCAAGTAGTTCTCTTCCCAGTTTGGAATTAACAGGGCCAGGCTCGATAAATGTGTGTTCCCTCAAGCAATTTTCACTAAAGTGTACTCCTGAAAAATAAAGGTACACTAAGAGATGTGTGAAACCTTCAAGCCAGTTTTTTTTTTTTTTTAATCCCCAGTGAGGACCCACCATGCCCGTGAGTAATTCATTCATGTCACCCTTTTGTGAGACATGAGAAGAGAAACCTCCACGTGTTCCTTTCCTAATTTAGAACCTTCCCTTATCTTAAGTCTATCAAAGCTGACTCCTGAGGTGGTAAGGCAGGAGAGGCGAGGAGGAAAATTAACCTGAAGTGACTGCATACTGGCAGGGAGTGAATAAGCACTTTGGATTTCCACCAGTGCCAGAGAGGGATGGCACCTGCATTTAGGGAACGGGAACGTCCACCTGCCACCCCTTCCCCATCCCCACCCCCAGCCCATGAAGGAAGCAGAAGCCTGAGCCCTCTCTTGCGGCACTTACATAAGACCCTGTAAAACTTCCTGTGACATTCACGCGAAGTGTAAGTTGCTATTTTGCTCCCTTGGGAGATCATTTTAATGGACTGAGTGACAAAATTCACAGATTCAGAATTCAGCAAAAACCTGCTCAAACGAGGTACATCAGCTCAGGGACGAAAAAATCCATCCCCATTAAACAGGGTCACCCGGGGGGATGGTTCAGTGCAGGAGAGACAATCTGTTCCCTCCTAAGTGACCCATTTAAAATCAGATCGTTCCAGGGAAAGCTCACCGTTTTAATAAATTTCAAACGGGCAAGGGTAGGCTTGCAGGACTGAGGTTCCTTATGAGTAAAATTTTAAACACAGTAATAAGGCATTGAGCAAAATAACTTAAGGATGCACAAACTTTGGAGTCAGTCACTCCACCCTTCAGAAACAATCACTTTCACAAGACTGTCTGGATCGCTACCCAGTGACCACTCATCACAAGCAGCTTTGTCCAGTAGGACTGGCACTGGTTGGGTTTCCTCTCTACTGCTATCGCTGCCACCCAACTGCTCTGTCCAATAGAGGGACTCGTAAGCTGTGGCTCTCACCCCAAATCGGCCTCGACTCTGCAACAAGGAGCAAAGAAAAGTTCTTCACAGCATCACGCCAGGAAAGGCAGGTGGGGACTGCCCAAAGGACAGCTCTAAACACAGCAGGTTCCCCCAAAGCACACGTGCTCACAGCCAGCAAGCTGCGGGGGAGGGAGGTCGACATCGCCTCCTGGTGTTAACGGGAAACTCCTCCTCGCTCTCGGCAGCCCGTGAGCCTAAGAAGCAGGGCAGGCCCTGGGACGGGTCCTGGGGGACATCAGAAACTCGGCGACTTCTACCTCCAGCCTCTCCAGGGCTCCGGGCCCAGGCGGCAGAAGCTGTGCCCTCACTCCCTCCCTCTTCGCCAGCATTCCGAGTACAGGGGGTACCAGCCACAGGTTCGGAGAAGTTGACCGACACCGCTCACCAGGGCGCCCCCGCGGCGGCTCTCTCGCACCCCCGGGGCTCCTACCTTGGCCGTGACTGCCACCAGGCAGAGGGAGACCGCGGAGGAGGTGGGTGGCGCCGCGGCGCTGCCACCTACGAGGCGCAGGGGGTTCCGGGTCGGGGTCCCAGCAGGCGCTGCCCTAGTCCAAGCGGCGATGACAAGCGCAGACTTCGGGGCGGCCCCCGTCTCCAAACGCGACGGGGAAGGTCCGGGCCGCCGGAACTGAGCACAGTCCCGTCTTCCTCTCCCTCCGGCGCTGCTGCCTGGAGCTGCTCCCTGCCCCGGGGACTCTACGGAGCCGGGGGCGCCCCGCATGAGCAGGGGCCTGGGTTCGCCTCGGTCTGAGCCCGGGGAGGGGGCGCTGGAAGAGACGCCGGGCGGCCGCCGGGGCCGGCTCTACCTCCCGCGCTCCCCGCCGCTTCGCCCCTTCAGGGCAGGGCCTGCCCGCTCCCTGCCCGGCTAGGCGAGCGCGGCCGCGCCCCCAGCTTCGGGCGCCCGGGCTCCCGCGCAGCGGCGGGGGAGCGGCGGTCCGGCCCGGCCGAGCACAGAGCGCGGAGGCGGGGGGGCGCTGCAGCCGGCCTCGGCGACCCCTCCCCCCGGGCCTGCGCCGCCCGCCCGCGGCTCCTCGGTAAGGAAGCGCTGGAGAGGGCCTCGCCCCGGCCTGGGGCGCGGGGCCGGGGGCGCGGGGCCGGGGAAGGCGCCCCGGGAAGGTCACCGGAGCGGAGGCGGAGCACAGCGCGGTGCGTGCAGGGAACCGAGAAGGGCGGCCCCGGTGCCGCCGGGAGCGCTCGCCGGCCTCGGCCGCCGCCGCCTCCGAAACGCGCCGGTTTCCCCGAGCGCCCGGCACTCGGAGCCGGGCGGCTGCTGCAGCCGCCGCCGGCAGCCGGGCGCCACTGGCCGGAGCCGGCGAGCGATCCCCGCCTCCCG